>NW_027507788.1:172575483-172760483 GCF_037356315.1 Lithobates pipiens
CCTGGTATCTCCAGATCATAACCAGATGGTGAATCCAAGCTACATAAGACGAAGAAGGCATTATCAGGCTCTTACCAGAGAGAAAAAACACAATTGTTCTATTATTCCGTCTTGCATGTCTTATCCCACCAGTTTCTCAGTAAAGTGGCAATGAATATTACCGATGTAATCCCCTCTGTCTTGTGTCATTGTGTTTTCTTTTTTCCAACTAAGCCTCTTTAGATATCGACATGAAGATCTGATGTATAAATGGAGGATTCATGTTGATATCTTCTCTACAAAGGACAGAGATGGCAGCTTTTTAGGAAAGCTACAGAGTACAAATGTTAGAATATTATGATGTGTGTAGACTTGCTAAGATCTTGTTATCAAGCCTCTCCAACATGTTAGAATCAATCTGAACATTTTTATGGTAGCTTCCATAGTGGCATGTACACCCTCCACTTCAGCCTCCCCTCCCTCCCCTGCACTGCCCTGAATAACTGTGTCTATTTCTGATTGATCTCAGCTATCTGAGCAGTGTTGACGTCATGAGCTCCTCCGTCCAATAGGTAAGGGTGATCCATGTCTGAAGGGGGAAGAGGGAAGCGTGGGGTGGGCTCCTGGTGGGTGGGCAAAACATGGGCCTTTCATTCCCTCTGTTTATTAATCCCAACGTCTGCTTTAAAGGGGAACAGAGCCCAGAATAAGACAAAGTGGTCATCAAAACTCAACCAATGGGTTTATCACTTCTTGTATATGAAGAACACTTCTTCTTGTGTCGCTTCACTCTCAAAAACCACAGCTTCTTCCATCACGCAAACCCTATATTCCCACCAGCATTAGGCTTGGCACAGCTTCACCCATCTCACAAGTCTATATGATGACAATGGGGAGGTCTGATACCAGTCTTCCACATATTTCTGTGAGGCCACCAGATTCAGGCCAATCATCTGCTTACTTAATGTGAACAACATTGGACCCCATTAATTCACCCCTGAACATTACAACATTTAATTAGAACATATAAACTCTACACAAGTCCCCTCCACAAATGGAAATCACAAACACCATGAAAGGAGGTGGTATGTCTATGTGATTGTGTATAACAGACACACTGACCTTGTTTAATTTTCAGGTTGTAGCATTCAATAAAAGGGTTCACCTTTTATAATTACTGAGATCTACAATAGGCTGCGATACGGAAGTGTGCAGTAAAGACAGAATAGGGAGGTGAGGCCTACTTACAGAATTCCTGAAATTTCCTCCAGGCCACCATAACATAGGAGTGTCCAGGAGAGACAGTAGAAAGAATGAAGGCTCCCTCCCAGAATTCATGAGGTTTTCACCAGATCACAATGTATTGGGGGTGCTCAATATAGACAGGATAGGATGGTGAGGCCTACACCCAGAATTCTAGAGGTGTCCATTAGTCCATCCATACTGTGGCAGTGCCCAGTATAAAGAAGATAAAAATGTGAGGCCTACTCACAGAATTCCTGAGGTCTCCACCAGGCCACCATACCATAGAGATGTACAATATTTACAGGATAGGGAGGTAAGGGGTATTCCAAGAAATCATAAGATAGACAGGATGCAAAGGAGAGGCCTATTTCTTAAATGCCTCAGATCTCTACCAGGCCACCCTACTCCAGGAGTTTATTTTACAGACCAGAAAGAGAAGTTAAACCTACTCCCAGAATTCCTGAAGTCTCCATCAAGCCACCATACCCTGTGTGTCCAGTATAGACAAAATAGGTAGGTAAGCCCTGCTTTCAGAATTTTTAGGTTCTCCATCGGGTCACCATACCCCAGAAGTTTCCAGTATAAAACTAAATAGGGAGGTGAGGTCTACTCCCCAATATTCTGAAGTGTGAACATGTTTAGACATCAACGTGAAGGTCTTATATATAAATGGAGGATTTTCTTCAAATATCAGAATAATATGTTCAGCATAGACAGGATTGGCAGTCAAGGTCTATTACTAGAAAGTCTTCAGATTTCCACAAGGCCAAGATAGACAGGACAAAGAGAGGTCATATATACTCTTAGAATTACTGAGGTATACATTAAGCCACCATAGCCTGGCAGTGCCCAGTATAGACAGGAGGATAGGAGTCCTACTTCTGGAATATGACTTCACAAGGCCCATGAGTGCCCACTATGGACAGAATAGGGCGGTAAGGCCCATACTCAGAATTCCTGAGGCATCCATCAGGCTGCCATACATACCATTACAGTGCCCAGTATAGTTAGGATAAAAATATGAGGCCACTTTACCATGGGAGTGTCCCGTATAGAGAAGACAGGGAGTTAATGAAGGCCTACTCCCTACTCTGGGTGGGTCCAGTAAAGACAGAAAATGGAGATGAGACCTACTTTTGAAACCCCTAAGTTCTTTCTTTAGGCCACAATACAATGGAAGTGATCAGTATAGGCAGGAGAGGGAAGTGAAGCCTATTCCAAGAATTCCTTTGATTTCCAACAGACCACTATTTCATTGAAGTGACCAATATTAACAGGAGAGGGGTAAGGTGTTTTCCCATAAATCCCGAGATCTCCACTAGGCCACTTTACCATGGGAGTGCCCAGTATAGACAAAATAGGTAGGTGAGGCATAATTCTAAACACAGGTCTTCATCGGGCCACTGTACCCTGGGTGTGACCAGTATAGATAGATTACAAAGTTATGTTTTTTCCATTACAGAAGTGACAAGTACAGGCAAAGAAATCCTCATTTTGGGACTGGAAAACGTGTGTTCATTTTTTACTATCAGACAAATCAGAAGGTGTCATATGTAATTTGTTTGACATAAACCTGATACCCACAGTCAGAAGAAAGCAGCAAGGTTTTGGGACTACCTAGTAGCTTGGATTCGGGTTGATGGTAAACTCCAGAGGATTTCTTGGTCATTACAACTGACATTGTAGCAAACAATTCTTTCTCTACAATTTTTCTCTCCTAAGTAAAGTAAAATATATCCTCCTTACTATTCCACGCAAGCAACAATTTCATATAGTGACATACGATAGTTTTCTTCTCTTACAGTCACCTTTTAGATGTATCATGGCTATTGTAAGAATAGAAAATTATTATAACTATGCACAGATTTCTAACACAATACATAAACAGTTATGGCCTATACCATCTCATTAACTGTACCTCCTCAGATCCTCATCAATTTGGGTAAAACAGCTGATCACTCTTTGTGTAGGATGTGTAAGAGAGCCTGGTCCAAGGCCGGCCCTGGGAATGGGTTTCTTCAAGGGTGCCAGGTTCCCCTTTAAAGGAGACCTCTGCAACTCCTGTGCATGACAAAGCTTTGTCCTAATGCTGTGACTGTAGCAACCTCTCCCTCCGTCTTCCTCCCTTCCTGTCATGGTGAGACCCTCATCCAATGAGCCATCCTGGCAATACTCGCTGGTGCTTTTAGAGTGACATTTTCCTCCTTCACAGCCTGTAGTGAAGTTCCTCCTCACTGTGTGTCTGTCAGTGTGATCACTGCAGTCTCGTTTTTCAATAACAAATTACTACAGTGTGTCTTTCCTTCAGTGTCCCTGCTTGTCTATTTGAGTGTATGTTGAGTTCTGCAATGTTCTCACATCCCTTTTATGGCAACATGAAAGAACTGATTAAAAGCTGAAGTATTTGTTTCCTACCCAGAAGGTGGACACACATCTCCTGCCTGTTGGTTGCTTGGCATTCTGTTGCCTAAATGGCTAGTACGTGGTTGTCTTGTATATGTGTGTTTTTTGCCCCCTGTTGTGGATGTCTGTCTTCATGTAGTGTAGACATACAGGTACATAATATCCTGTCCAATCAGTACACGGAACTTGTAAACCATCCCATCATTGTTGGCAGATTAGAGTAAAATCGGTCTAACCCGTTTTGGTTGGTGTATAACTCTTCTATGGCAGAATAATGGAATGTCTCTTCTGAATCCTAGAGGTGGTGCTGTCTGCCAAGCGTTTCTTAAAAATACCTACCATTTCATCTCTGTGGAACTTTCCACCAGCAATTCAGACTTCTGGCATTTTAATGTTATGCCATGCTGCTGGTACATCATGCTGTAATCAACCAAAATACCAGTAACTATGCAATGGTGAGGTGTCCCTGGTCAGGCCAGGTGCCCTGCCAAGCATTGAATGAGTCTATTCTGTAAAAAGCAAAAGGTTATTACAAATGGAATAGAAACCAGAGTATGAATGAGCCCGTTCTGAGTGCAGACTCTGGAATATGTGTAATGACAGCATCATTATGTGCGTTTAGGCTTTTGAGTGCAGTTCATACCAGCCAGAGATGAAACGGGCACCAAATGTTTTTTTACATCCTGAGATTTGCCAGACAAAACAATTGCTATTGTGTTTGATTCACAACAAGGGCTATATTACATGGCAGGACCATATACATATACACTGCATTACTAAATGTATTGGGACCCCTGCCTTTACACACACATGAACTTTAATGACATCCCAGTCTTAGTCCGTAGGGTTCAATATTGAGTTGGTCCACCCTTTGCAGCTACAACTTTGACTCTTCTGGGAAGGCTGCCCACAAGGTTTAGGAGTGTGTCTATGGGAACGTTTGACCAGTCTTCCAGAAGCGCATTTGTGAGGTCAGGCACTGATGTGAGTGAGAAGACCTGGCTCGCAGTCTCCTCTCAAATTCATCCCAAAGGTTTTCGATCAGGTTGAGGTCAGGACTCTGTGCAGACCAGTCAAGTTACTCCACCCCAAACTTGCTCATCCATGTCTTTATGGACCTTGCTTTGTACACTGGTCCAAATCATTTGGAGGGGGGAATTAAGGTGTGTGGTTGTTTTTCAGGGGTTGGGCTTGACCCCTTAGTTCCAGTGAAGGGAACTCTTACAGCGTCAACATACCAAGGCATTTTGGTCAATTTCATGCTCCCAACTTTGTGGGAACAGTTTGGGGATGGCCCTTTCCTGCTCCAACATGATTGTGCACCAGTGCACAAAGCAAGGTCCATAAAGACATGGATGAGAGAGTTTGGGGTGGAGGAACTTGACTGGCGTGCACAGTCCTGACTTCAACCTGATAGAACACCTTTGGGATGAATTAGAGCGGAAACTGCGAGCCAGGCCCTTTCGTTAAATATCAATGCCTGAACTCACTTGTGCTTCTGGAAGAATGGTCAAACATTTCCATAGACACACTCTTAAACCTTGTGGACGGCCTTCCCAGAAGAGTTGAAGCTGCAAAGGGGCCAACTCAATATTGAACCCTACAGACTAAGACTGGGATGCCATTAATGTGTGTGTAAAGGCAGGTGTCACAATACTTTTGGCATTATAGTGTACATTTATATTCAGTGGTGGCAAAATTGTGGACACTTGGTAATTTTAATGTTTTGCAATTTTACAGGCTTTGGCCGTGTACACGCGTAGCAGACTATCCGGGGGACTTAGTCTGGTGGACTTTCCACCGGACTGTCCGCCAGACTTTCCGAACGAGCTACCTGCCTACACACAGTACTTTTGCGGCGGACTAAGTCCGGCGTACTAAGTCCGCCGTACTTTTGAAATGAACGGACTCGCCCACACATATGGAGGAAAGTCCGCTCATTTTGAGCACGGCTCCAGGTAGCCGGGGCCAGCGAAGGAGGCGTCGCTGGCCCCGACACCTGGTATGGACTTAAAGGGGAATTCCTACGCCGAAAAATCGGCGTGGGGGGTCCCCCACAGGTCCATATCAGACCCTTATCCGAGCACGCTACCCGGCCGGCCAGCAAAGGGGGTGGGGACGAACGAGCGCCCCCCTCCTCCTGAGCTGTACCAGGCCGCGTACCCTCAACATGGGGGGTGCCTTGGGGAAGGGGGGCCGCACCCCAAAGCACCTTGTCCCCATGTTTATGAGGACAAGGGCCTCTTCCCGACAACCATGGCCGTTGGTTGTCGGGGTCTGCAGGCGGGGGGCTTATCGGAATCTGTGAGCCCCCTTTAATAAGGGGGGCCCCCGCATCCCGGCCCCCCCACCCTATGTGAATGAGTATGGGGTACAATGTACCCCTACCCATTCACCTGTGAAAAAAGTAAAAAGAAACACAACACACAAGGGTTAAAATAGTTTTTCGCACAGCTCTGGGGGTCTTCTCGCTGGACTCCTCCGCTATCTTCTGCTCTTTTGCTAGCTCTTTCACTGGCGGAAGAGCCCAGCCTTCTTCTTCGCCGCCGCCCTCTTCTTCCGACTTCGGGGGTTTTGTCCCCCTCTTCGGTTCTTGTTGCCGGGCCACCGCTTGCAAAAGAGCTAGAAGAAGGCGCGGTGGCCCGGCAAGAAGAACCGAAGAGGGGGACAAGACCCCCGAAGACGGAAGAAGAGGGCGGCGGCGAAGAAGAAGGCCGGGCTCCTCCGCTAGTGAAAGAGCTAGCAAAAGAGCAGAAGATAGCGGAGGAGTCTGGCGAGAAGACCCCCGAAGATGGAAGAAGACCCCCAGAGCTGTGCAATAAACTATTTTAACCCTTGTGTGTTGTGTTTTTTTTTTTTTTACTTTTTTTTTTTCACAGGTGAATGGGTAGGGGTACATTGTACCCCATACTCATTCACATAGGGTGGGGGGGCCGGGATCCAGGGACCCCCCTTATTAAAGGGGGCTCACGGATTCCGATAAGCCCCCCCGCCCGCAGACCCCGACAACCAACGACCAGGGTTGTCGGGAAGAGGCCCTTGTCCTCATCAACATGGGGACAAGGTGCTTTGGGGTGGGGGGCCTGGTACGGCTCAGGAGGGGGGTGGGGGCACTCGCTCGTCCCCACCCGCTTTCCTGGTTGACCGGGTAGCGTGCTTGGAGGGTCTGATATGGACCTAGGGGGGGACCCCCACGCAGATTTTTCGGCGTAGGGAATTCCCCTTTAAGTCCATACCAGGTGACGGAGCCAGCGACGCCTCTTTTGCTGGTCCTGGCTACCTGAAGCCGTGCTCAAAATGAGCGGACTTTTCTCTAGGCAGGAAAAGTCAGTTCATTTCAAAAGTACGGCGGACTGGCACACACATGGCCGTACTGTCCGCCGAAATGCGAGTCCGGCAGAAAGATTGGAGTGCAAAACTACTTTCTTAGGCCGCCGGACTTTTGGGTAAAAAATGTCCGCCGGAGCCTACACACGGTCGAATTGTCTGGCGGACTTGTTTGATCGTGTGTATGAGGCATTAGGCTCCTTTCACAATAGCTGACTTCAAAGTTTTTATAAAACTCTAAAGCCCCATACACACTATCAATTTTTCTGCTGAGTTTTTCCTTCAGATTTACCAAAACCATATAATATGAGGTCAAACCTTAGGAGTTTCAATGTGTATGTAATCAGGCAGGCCCTTCTACTACATGGTTTTGGTAAACTGTGCACCTTTGCTTAGGATAACCTCCGCCCGTTAACTATGCAAATAAAAGGCGCTTAGCATCAAAGAATATGCTTTCTACCTGGGAACTGTGGAATTTAAGCAGCTGTTCTAAAAGGTATTAAATCAATAAAACCACTAGAAAATATTAAACAAAAATCTGCGAGGTGAATGGATCAATCAATTCACCCGTAGAAAAAACAGCGCATAATACTTCATAAAAAAAGAAAAAATTATATGTGATTTGTGCTAATACGAACTATGGAAAAAACATTTAAATCTTCCCAAATGCAGTCATACACACTAAGTATTGTCCATGAACACTGTCCATATATCCAAATTAGGCTGAGTGATTGGGATAGTTTCAGGAAAAAAAGTTGAAACGAGATATCTATTTCAGTCCATCAACAGACAATAGAATTAAAGGTCAAAACTGAAACAAAGTGTCCTGGTACAAATCACAGGGAGTGTACGATGCAATCCTTCCTTAACATGATTATACTTCCACTAGTATAATGCAGTAATCCCGAATTTACTGGGGTGCAATCTCAAGGATGAGGTGACCCCCCTTAGTAATATTCTTACCAGATATGCCTGGTTACATAGGCTCTCAGAAATTACTCCTCATCGGTTCGATCTCATCAGCTTCATAAGCGCCAGGTAATACACGATCGGATGTGCTTGGTTACACGGGCTCTCAGATGTTACTCATCGGCTGGATCTCATCCACTGCATAAGTGTCGGGTGATTCAAGATCTCCGAAAGAAGCAATTACGGGAAAACAAACATAGCGTGATACTGTCTTATAAAAACACGATTTATTTAAGTAAAAATGTTGCACTCACACAAAATTAATTCTTTAAGGCATTGATTCATTCAGCGTGCATAGTTCTTAACCACAGTCTCGGGGGAAGTAATAGCATCAGCCGCTAATGGCCGTCACCACTTAGTAGCTCACGGTTAAAGCTGTGCGTCTCTTCCTCCCTCCTGTCAGTTCCTCTATGCTGCAAACATGTGCTACCACCCTGACGCGTTTCGTCGTATTGACATCATCTGAGGGTGGAGGCAATCAGTCCTGACTACTCTTTAATACGTGCGGTATTAACCCTTCGTAAGCATGTATAGATATATAGTGATTAATCCACCTATGTTATGTACGCTGCTCTCTTTACAGGATACCTGTCAGAGGCTTTCATAAATGATGTTTTTGAAAGAACCATTTCATTATACAGAAGGTATAGAAATTGAAATATTGAGAATTAGGTGAATTCAAAACATAGATTAAAAAATAGATTAAAACATCAGGAGAGTTAAAAGCAAAATTACAGATAAAAACCAAAAACAATCATATTCCCCTCACACACTATACCGATATGGCCATGTCGGATTTCTGATAATATGCTAATCTGCTAACGATCGCAATGTTTGCAAAATCCGGCGCATATATCCCAATGACTTTTATTTCTTTAAAACAGGGAATTCCCATCCCGTTGATCTAGATGCTCTAGGTTTGGACGATCAATTTTATTGTACAGGGAAATACATAAAGAGAACGGATTCGCAACCTTTTATAGCCTGTCTCATATTTTTTCTGCTAATGGGGTCATGAAAAAGCCTCGACTGTAACTGACTTGTGTTCACACGCTCTTCATACAGATAGAGGCAAGTCGTCCACTACAAGGCTCCCATTGAGACCATCGTTAATACGATGAATGGGCTATACACAGCACGATCTCTGTGATGCGACGGGGATTTTTTTCTGACTCTTATTGGCTGGTTCCAGTGCCGCTATTCTCAATCTGCTTTACATGCGACGTTATGGCTTATGTATTGTGCATGCGACGTTATAGCTTATATCTATATATGGCATTATATACTTATGTGGTTAAGAAAAAGGTAAAATACATTTAAAATTATAATGAAACAAACTTACTACCTATCTCTGTTAATTAACTCATTATGGTGAAAATTACCACATATTAGAGGGCAATAGCATCCAAAGGCCATAAACTTATGCGTTTATCGGTCAGCCTATATTTAGGCCGACTTGCCTAAAGTATGGATTTATCTTATATATTTTCCAGGAATGTGTTTATTAAAAATAATTTTTATAAATAATTTTTAAAATAATTTTTAAAAACTCTACTGAACTCAGCATGGATGTATAATACTACCCATATTTACACTACCATCCCTCAATCTTCTTGAGGGATGGTAGTGTAAATATGGGTAGTATTATACATCCATGCTGAGTTCAGTAGAGTTTTTAAAAATTATTTTAAAAATTATTTATAAACACATTCCTGGAAAATATATAAGATAAATCCATACTTTAGGCAAGTCGGCCTAAATATAGGCTGACCGATAAACGCATAAGTTTACGGCCTTTGGATGCTATTGCCCTCTAATATGTGGTAATTTTCACCATAATGAGTTAATTAACAGAGATAGGTAGTAAGTTTGTTTCATTATAATCTTAAATGTATTTTACCTTTTTCTTAACCACATAAGTATATAATGCCATATATAGATATAAGCTATAACGTCGCATGCACAATACATAAGCCATAACGTCGCATGTAAAGCAGATTGAGAATAGCGGCACTGGAACCAGCCAATAAGAGTCAGAAAAAAATCCCCGTCGCATCACAGAGATCGTGCTGTGTATAGCCCATTCATCGTATTAACGATGGTCTCAATGGGAGCCTTGTAGTGGACGACTTGCCTCTATCTGTATGAAGAGCGTGTGAACACAAGTCAGTTACAGTCGAGGCTTTTTCATGACCCCATTAGCAGAAAAAATATGAGACAGGCTATAAAAGGTTGCGAATCCGTTCTCTTTATGTATTTCCCTGTACAATAAAATTGATCGTCCAAACCTAGAGCATCTAGATCAACGGGATGGGAATTCCCTGTTTTAAAGAAATAAAAGTCATTGGGATATATGCGCCGGATTTTGCAAACATTGCGATCGTTAGCAGATTAGCATATTATCAGAAATCCGACATGGCCATATCGGTATAGTGTGTGAGGGGAATATGATCGTTTTTGGTTTTTATCTGTAATTTTGCTTTTAACTCTCCTGATGTTTTAATCTATTTTTTAATCTATGTTTTGAATTCACCTAATTCTCAATATTTCAATTTCTATACCTTCTGTATAATGAAATGGTTCTTTCAAAAACATCATTTATGAAAGCCTCTGACAGGTATCCTGTAAAGAGAGCAGCGTACATAACATAGGTGGATTAATCACTATATATCTATACATGCTTACGAAGGGTTAATACCGCACGTATTAAAGAGTAGTCAGGACTGATTGCCTCCACCCTCAGATGATGTCAATACGACGAAACGCGTCAGGGTGGTAGCACATGTTTGCAGCATAGAGGAACTGACAGGAGGGAGGAAGAGACGCACAGCTTTAACCGTGAGCTACTAAGTGGTGACGGCCATTAGCGGCTGATGCTATTACTTCCCCCGAGACTGTGGTTAAGAACTATGCACGCTGAATGAATCAATGCCTTAAAGAATTAATTTTGTGTGAGTGCAACATTTTTACTTAAATAAATCGTGTTTTTATAAGACAGTATCACGCTATGTTTGTTTTCCCGTAATTGCTTCTTTCGGAGATCTTGAATCACCCGACACTTATGCAGTGGATGAGATCCAGCCGATGAGTAACATCTGAGAGCCCGTGTAACCAAGCACATCCGATCGTGTATTACCTGGCGCTTATGAAGCTGATGAGATCGAACCGATGAGGAGTAATTTCTGAGAGCCTATGTAACCAGGCATATCTGGTAAGAATATTACTAAGGGGGGTCACCTCATCCTTGAGATTGCACCCCAGTAAATTCGGGATTACTGCATTATACTAGTGGAAGTATAATCATGTTAAGGAAGGATTGCATCGTACACTCCCTGTGATTTGTACCAGGACACTTTGTTTCAGTTTTGACCTTTAATTCTATTGTCTGTTGATGGACTGAAATAGATATCTCGTTTCAACTTTTTTTCCTGAAACTATCCCAATCACTCAGCCTAATTTGGATATATGGACAGTGTTCATGGACAATACTTAGTGTGTATGACTGCATTTGGGAAGATTTAAATGTTTTTTCCATAGTTCGTATTAGCACAAATCACATATAATTTTTTCTTTTTTTATGAAGTATTATGCGCTGTTTTTTCTACGGGTGAATTGATTGATCCATTCACCTCGCAGATTTTTGTTTAATGGTTTTGGTAAACCTGAAGGAAAAACTCAGCAGGAAAACTGATCGTGTGTATGGGGCTTTACACACTCTGGCATTGAAGTTGTGTCAAAGTATTGCAGGAACCTTTTCTGAAGTCGCAGAAACTTCAGTAGTGTCAATTGGAACAGCTCTCATAGAGATACATGGCATTTCACATGTCCTGCGACTTGGGGTCTCACAAGTGTGAAAGGAGCCTCATAGGAAATTTTATTTTGCACCAAATACAAATGTTTATATACCAACATAAAGACAATTTTAATGCTGAATTCAATAAAAGAACAGAAATCAAATATATGCAATACAAAAAGTTATCCTTACTTTAGTCTAAAAAAGAAACAGACATGTGAAGACCAGGCCTTTCCTGAAACTTTGTTTACATGTAAAAATCAACTTTTTCGCTTGACAATCACTTTGCATCCCCACACATTATATATATTCTACACACACACACACACACATACACACACAGTGTCTCACCCCTCACATTTTTGTATATATTTTATTATATCTTTTCATGTGACAACACTGAAGAAATGACACTTTGCTACAATGTAAAGTAGCGAGTGTACAGAAAACTACAAGCCGACAGCCGCAAAGGCTGCTGGACCTTGTCGTTTTCCATGAACAGAGCCTTGTCAAACAGCGACGCGGCTGGGTGGGCAGCGCCCTGCTTGGCCACGTCTTTTTTTTTTTTTTTTTATTGTGCCAGCTAGCAGGGAAAGAATCAGGGAAAGGATCAGGGAGGTGCGGGGGCCGGTCTGCTCATAACCTGTTACACCTTTAACCTCCCTGGCGGTACGATTATTTCGGATTTTAGGTGCTAAAAGCGGTACAATTATTTTGCATGAAAATTTGGCGTTTTATATTGTAGTCCTGCAATTCTTAGGAATAACTCTCTTAAATCTGTCCAAACCAGAGTCTAGCAGACATCCCCGGGTATGATAAAGTTTGAAAAATTAAATCATAAATTATAATATAATAAATAATTATAAATAATTGTACCAAATAATAATATAACAATAATAGAAATGATTCAATAATGTAAGCAAATCAAAAACACAGAAATGTGCTCAGTTGCAGAATTGTCACTGTCATTACTTTTCAGTATTTGATGACGGATCTCCCCACAAATCGCTATCCCTCAATTCTGCGAGTGATTCTAATTTATTATCGCTGTTTTCTAGCTGGTCTAAAATCATTTTTGATGTACAGTGACAGTTTTGGTTGCTATGGGCAATCTCCAGTTTCCAGGCATAAAGAACAGTTTTTATTATATAAAACTGCATGCAGGACACTGGGCAGACCACTAGGGACAACGGGGATGTGAAATATTTACATACAGCAATGTAATCTGTAAGATTACATTATACTGTATGTTTACTGTTTGTTTCACTTTTTGAATTTGGCGCCGATCTCCGTGCCCGTGCATCGCAACGCTCGCAGGGCACGGAGATCAGCGATGTAATGCATCGAGCGAGACACGGCTCGCTCGTACAGCGGGGAGACAACGCTGGATCCGAGGGAGAAGGTGAGTAAACGTCCTCCTGGATCCAGCGATGCAGTCCCGAGTCTGACTCGGGGATACCGCTCTTGGTATAAAAAATCCACCCCGAGTCAGACTCGGGAATACCATCAGGGGGGTTAATATGGATGTAGCATGTTACAAAAGGTGAACTTTTTTATCCCCAAAAAAAAAAACGCTGCACAAATGCTGTGTGACATAAAATAATTGCAAAACCCGCCATTTTTGTCTCTAGAGTAACTGATTTAAAAAAAATAATCTATAATGTTTGGGGGTTCGAAGTAATTTTCTAGCAAAAAAGCAGATTTTTACATAAACAATAAGTGTCAGGAAAGGCCTGGTCTTCGCACGTATGTTTCTTTTTTAAACTAAAGTAAGCATAACTCTTTGTGTAATGCATATATTTGAATTGTGTTTTTTTTATTTTTTATTATTGAATTTAGCATTAAATTGCCTTTTAACCGATATGTAAACATTTGCATTTGGTGCAAAATAAAATTTCCTATCAGCCAGCAAAGTTGCAAAACATTACAATTTCCAAAAGTGGCCACAATGTTTGCCACCAATGTATATAATATGTGTTCTTTGGGATATCAGCAAACATGCTCCCTTTAATGTGTCGTCCCCTCCTGACCTTACTCTCCACCATTGTCAAGGTTTTGGAAGGATGCAGGGGCTTACACGAGGTTCACTTTCATTCTATGGGGTCAGATGAAAAGGTGTCCCTGTACACAGACAGAAGCAACCTTCTGATGAATTCACCTTCATAAACCACTAAAGAAAATTCATTTCTGACACTCTTTGATTGTCTGTATTCTCCCTGTCAGGCCATGCTACATCTCAAGAGCAAGGTCATTCAAATTGCAAATGCAGGGATTGGGGTGCCATATCCATAGAAAATCTTACTGGTGCCAGCCTGGTACATGGGGGTTCTCTTAGGTTTCTGGAGATATTTGAACAGTGTCCTAAATTTAAATGGTCTTGTTACATAGTCAGGTTGAAAAAAAGACACAAGTCCATCTAGTTCAACCATAAAAAATAAAAATAAATAAATAAAAACTATCATACAATCCCATATACCCAATCCTATACCCACAGTTGTTGCCAGTAACATGTAGAAAAAAGTGGCATCCACCCCAATCTATGACTGGCCTTTGCAGAAAGGTGCACATAGAAGGGCAATGCACATCACAGACAAAAGATTTCCTAGCACACTTACTGACCAGCCTGCAAAACAACCAAATTGGCCCTGTCTAACATTTTACGGGGGGTTAAGTTTGCACGCATTTGTAAATATAAGTGTAAACCACAGTGCCCATGCCATGTGACCTCTGTATAAACTGTGGTCCTAATTTTAAATGTCCAGAGCCTCCATAGTAGGAGCACATCTATCAATGGATAGGTTAAGGGCAGGCATGCCTGGAGAGAGCCCATACCGCCTTAACCACTCAAGGACCACCTCAAGTCGATGTACGTCGGCAGAATGGCACGGCTGGGCATAAGCACGTACCTGTACGTTGCACTTTAAGTTCCCAGCCATGGGTCGGGAGTGTGCCGCCGGCGGAGCACTCCTGACCCGGTCCTGAGCTCCGTGGCTGCGAGACCAGCTAAGGCCTTATAGGCTGAAACGCGTCAACCTTTCTTATTTGCGTTTGGTCACTGTGGCTTGTTAATAAATACTACATTTTTTAAGAGCAATCACCGGAGTGCGGATCATCTTTCCCTCATTTCCCTACTCAGCCAATCACTGTGGATCGAGCACCTGGGAACTCTGCTATCTATGTGATGTATGTGTAGTAGCACTGACTTTTTTGTTTATATGCTGGTAGGTTAATTGGCTTCTGTCCAAAATTGGCCCTATTATATGAATGTGAGTTGGGAACCTTGGATTGGGGGCTGCTTGAGGGTAGGGCCCGATGTGAGTGTGCAATGTATGTGAAGCACTGCATAAATTGACAGCGCTATATGGGTACCTTAAATAAATGATGATATATTTGATATGGTTACAGTGTCGCGCGACCACGCAACTGTCAGTTAAAGTAATGCAGTCCCGTATTGCAAATATTGGCCTGGTCATGAAGGGGGGTAAATCTTCTGAAGGTCAAGTGGTTAATAACAACAGAAATCAACATATTCACATTAACAGCTGGTCCTTGCAGTTTTTGGCAAAAAGTACCATTACTACGTACATTGTAGTCCATCAGTGAGGATTTTCACCTGACTGGCTAGCATCGGGGGTTATTTACTAAAGGAAAATCCACTTTGCACTACTAGTGCATTTGAAAGTGCACTGAATGTGCACTTGGAAGTAAAGTTGCTGTAGATCCGAGGTGGACATGGAAGGAAAATAAAAAACTGCATTTTAGCTTGCACATGATCGGATGATAAAATCAGCAGAGCTTCCCCTCATTTCAGATCTACCCCTTTAGATTTAGAGCGACTGCCTTAGGTAAATAACCCCCACCATCTATTAAGAAATAAATACAAACTTGCATCGCATTGAGATGTCCGGAGTGTTGATGTCTCATAAGTCATCCACTCATTCAGTCAACAAAAGCCCTGTCTACACTGCCGTTGCACATATTCTGTGACCAGCACACCAAATTCCTCAAACTAAACTATTCCATTCACTATATAATTGTATACAGTGTCTGTGTACTGTTTCATTACATTAGTGTACATTAACCACTTAAGCCCCGGACCAATTTGCAGCCAAAGGACCAGGCCCCTTTTTGCGATTCGGCACCGCGTCACTTTAACTGACAATTGTGCGGTCGTGCGACGTGGCTCCCAAACAAAATTGCAGTTCTTTTTTTCCCACAAATAGAGCTTTCTTTTGGTGCTATTTGATCACCTCTGCGTTTTTTATATTTTGCGCTATAAACGAAAATAGAGCGACAATTTTGGAAAAAAAAATTTTTTAATATTTTTAACTTTTTGCTATAATAAATATCCCCAAAAAATATATATAAAACATTTTTTTCCCTCAGTTTAGGCCGATACGTATTCTTCTACATATTTTTGGTAAAAAAAAAAACGCAATTAGCGATTATTGATTGGTTTGCGCAAAAGTTATAGCATTTACAAAATAGGGGATAGTTTTATAGCATTTTAATAATTTTTTTTTTACTAGTAATGGCGGCGATCAGCGATTTTTATTGTGACTGCGACATTATGGCGGACACATCGGACATTTTTGACACATTTTTGGGACCATTGTCATTTATACAGCAATCAGTGTTATTTAAATGCACTGATTCCTGTGTAAATAACACTGGCAGTGAAGGAGTTAACCACTAGGGGGCAGTGTAGGTGTTATGTATGACGTTATGTGTTTTTTTTTTATTGTAGGGGGGAGTGGCCTGGCATGTGACGCCACTGATCGTCTTTTCCTATAAAAGGGAAGAGGTGATCGGTGACATCCACAGTAGGAAGCACGGGGAGAGGTTTGTTTACACAGACCTCTCCTCGTTCTTCAGCTCTGTGACCCGATCGCGGGACACCAGCGGCGATCGGGTCCGCTGGTCCCGCGGCCACGGAGCTCACCCGACGCACGGCTGGGCACTTAAAGAGGAACGTACCAGTACGTGCTTGTGCCCAGCCGTGCCATTCTGCCGACGTATATCTGCAGGAGGCGGTCCTTAATTGGTTAATTGACCAAATAAATGTTTTTCATCTCAGCAGAAAATATCATTTGCACTTGCACCAGTAAATTCAATCTGTACATGTAGTAAAATTAAATAAAAACAAACAACACACATAAAAACTCTAAAAAGCCTAATACCCTGTACACACGGCTGGACTTTCCGACGGAAAATGTGCGATCAGATCTTGTTAGAAAATCCGAACATGTGTAGGCTCCATCTGACTTTTTCCGTCCGAATTTCCGACACACAAAGTTTGAGAGATGGATCCAAAATTTTCCGACAACAAAATCCAATCGTTTAAATTACGATTGTGTGTAGACAAATCCGAAGCACAAAGTGCCATGCATGCTCAGAATAAATTACGAGACAAAAGCTATTGGCTACTGGCACGTTTATAGTCCCGTCGTACGTGTTTTACATCACCCCGTTCTGAACGATCGGATTTTCCGCAAGACAAGTTTGGGCCAAAATCTGTCAGAAAAAAAATCAGACGGATTTTGTCATTGGAATGTCCGACCGTGTGTACAGGACAATAATAGGTGAAAAGAGTGGTGAATGCTGGACGCACTCTGGTGCCTGGTTAGTGCATCAGAGAAGTATATACCGTAAGTATATATAAAAGGTGTGGTTAAAAGTTCTGAGAGTAAAGCCATGACACACGATCGGACTTTGTACAAACTTTCCTGTGGATTTTTGTACAAAGGGCGTCGGCCGAGAACTTGTATTGCATACACACAGCAGGACTTTTTCAGCTAACTTTCACCAAATCACGTTTTATTTTGCTCTTTACCGCCACCTTTGGTCAACTTCTGTATTGTTATCTGATCTTTTGCATTGGTTCTGAGCATGCCTGTTTGTACTTTGTACAAAAGTCCTATGGTTTTCTGTACACACGATCAGACTTTGCGCCATCGGACTTTTGTTGCCACAAAGTTTGTCCATTCGCACAGCCAACAAAAGTCAGTTGAAAACCAAAAAAGTTTGTCCGATGTACACATGGTCGGATGTTGCTCCAAAACAGCTAATTTGCATGTTTGTTGTCAAAAAGTCCGACCGTGTGTATGGGCCTTAAGAAAGTCAATGTTTGGAAACAGTGTTCTGGGGGGAGAGTCCCTTTATTAAATGAGTGTCTGGTGTAATTCCTGCAGATGGTGACGAGGCCGCTTCAGGCACGAGCTGGGGCCCCCGACTACTGGAGAGGTTGGAAGGAAGAGCAAAAAAGAGAAGTGCCAGGCCAATCCTAGGGCAGCATTATTTTATCATAAAAATATATATACATGTTGTTTTCAGTAAAAGAAGCACTTACATTATGCTCAATAGGTGGAAGCTTGTCACATCCATCAAGGGATAACACAGGCGCTTGAATCCCCGTGATGTGTAAACCACGAGCGCCATTAGACTGCGGGACACTGTAGCCTCCTACTGATCACTATGTAAGTGCATCTTTTACGGCAAACAATTTATATATATTTTTATAGTAAAATAATGCTGCACTAGGTCTGGTCTGGCGCGTCTTTTTTTCCCTCTTCCTTCCAACCTGTATATGTAGTAAATAGCATGCTTGTTATACTCACTGTGGATTACTCTGATCCTCCCCTTCTTCCACAGTCCCCAATCCATCTCCTAATACAGAGCTTAGGGGGCACTCTGCACATCCTCAGTTTGGTGTGTATTGCTAGAGAGGTTTTTTTTATATTTTTTCCCCCCTTTTTTTGGGAGGGTGCTTATGATCAGCACAGGGCTAATCAGCACTGTCCAGACAGAGGGTCAGGGGTTCTGCGGCCTCATAGGACAGTCAGAGAAGAATGAAAACTCCTCCTACAAACTTTAACCAGTGCTCACCCGGACACTGATAGAAGTAACAAGACTGTTATATACGGCTGATGATTAGCGGTTTATAGTTACTAAAACGATTGCATTTCCATGTTCTGTGTACGGTGGGAGACCAGATATAGTGAATGCGGGGTCCTGGGCTTAGTAACACTTTAATGTTATCAGTGCTGAAATGGTGAAAAGTAAACCAATTGATTTGGTTGGTCAGTGGTGTTTTTTTTTGTTTTGTTTTGTTTTTTTCAGCAAACTACATCTAAAATCCATAATAACCATGAAGAAAAGTTTTAACTAGTTTTGGAATTTTATAAATAGACCCCGACAAGCTCCCGGTGATAATAAATGGATGACATTAATACACAGAGCAGAGAATAAACTCAAGATGGACATCCAATGATATCAGAGAATAAATTGATGATGTTTGGCATGAAGCTGTGTGATTGGCTGCAAAAGTGTGAGAGAGAATCCCTCCCCCTTGGAGTTACAAGTCACCACACTTATTATTGCATGAAGTAAAGTGCAGTAACTCAAAGTGACCAAACGTGACCCTTACCTTCAGAAGACTGAAATTGGATTGTTTGCAATGACTTACTGTGATCTGGTTATGTGTAGTGGCAGTGCCTACTGTTAAACCGCACACACACTATTAGATTTTCTGCAGATTTTTGTCCTCAGATTTACCAAAACCATATAATATGAGGTCAAACCTTAGGAGTTTCAACTTGTATGCAATCAGGCAGGCCCTTGTACTACATGGTTTTGGTAAATCTGAAGACAAAAATCTGTAGAAAATCTAAAAGTGTGTATGGGGTCTTAGGTAGATGGTCCTTGTGATTGTATGAACTTCCTAGCAGGATGTCATTTAGATCAGTGGTCATCAACCCTGTCTTCAGGACCCACTAACAGGCCAGGTTTGCAAAAAAACTGAAATACATGACAGGTGATATCATTTTCTACTCAGTGATTGCAGTATTCTAGTCTGTATCTCCCCGAGGTAATACATAAAACCTGGCCTGTTAGTGGGCCCTGAGGACAGGGTTGATGACCACTGATTTAGCTGACAAGGGTCTCCGCCTGGCCGCCCACTCCCCGCGCACTCCATACTAACATGTGCTCAGATGGGATGAAGGCAGTGATGTGGTGACAGTGAAGGGGCAGATTGCTCCCACTATGGCTCTGACCACTCTCTTCTCCCCCTCCAGGCTTGGGTTAGCTGCTGTACCTGAGAGGTCTGAAGTCATAGATGACCGCATCCATAAGCCCAAAAAATCTAGCAAGGGCAGATCAAAATCCAGGAAGCACTCTGGTAAGAACTGCTGAATTTGGTGCTGTCTGTGTAATTTACTGCCCATAAAGAACATTGTTACTTGTAGCAACATGTCTTCTTCTGCTCCCTCTATCTACACTATATTGCCAAAAGTATTGGGACACCTGCTTTTACATGAACATGACATCCCAGTCTTAAGGCCCGTACACAAGGTTGGAAAATCTGAAGATAAGCTTCGCCTGACGAAGGATCTGCCGATTTTCTGATTGTTAGTATGCTGCTTTTGACAGCCGATTATGACAAAAACTGCATGTGCAGGCTTGAAAATTTTTGTCTGATGCGACCACAACGTCCAATTTTCTTTTCATTAGTACGGTTTTCTGACAACACAAAATGAATCTGAAGAGCAAGACTAGGCATGCTCAGAAATGAAAGAACACATACAAAACAATTCGACACATTATGTCACTTCTGACATTGAATTCTGTCGGTAGAAAATTTTATGATGGCATCAAACTAAAAACATGCAAATTTGTCCAATAATCTGACCATGAGTACAAGGCTTAAAGCCCCATACACACTATCAGATTTTCTCCTTGAGATTTACCAAAACCATATAATATGAGGTCAAACCTTAGGAGTTTCAATGTGTATGCAATCAGGCAGGCCCTTGCACTACATGGTTTTGGTAAATCTGAAGACAAAAATCAGCAGAAAATCTGATAGTGTGTATGGGGCTTTAGTCCATAGGGTTCAGTATAAAGTTGCCCCACCCATTGCAGCTATAACAGCTTTGACTCTTCTAGAAAAGCTGTCCACAAGGTTGAGGAGTGTGTTTATGGGAATGTTTGACCATTCTTCCAGAAGCACATTTGTGAGGTCAGGCACTGATGTTGGACAAGAAGGCCTGGCTCGCAGTCTCTGCTCTAATTCATCCCAAAGGTGTCCTATCAGGTTGAGGTCAAGACTCTGTGCAAGCCAGTCAAGTTCCTCTACCCCAAACTCACTCATCCATGTCTTTATGGACCTTGCTTTGTGCACTGGTCCAAATCATTTGGTGGAGGAGGGATTATGGTGTGGGGTTGTTTCTCAGGGGTTGGGCTTGGCCCCTTAGTTCCAATGAAGGGAACTCTTAGGCCGCGTACACACGCGCGGACTGTTGGCCCAACCTTGTCCGCTGAACAGTGTTTGGGCGGACAGTCCGCTCGTGTGTGGGCTTTCAGCGGACAGTTTCAGCGGACAGTTGGACGGACAAGGTTTTACGGAAATTCCGAAAAACTGTCCGCTGAAACCTTGTTTCAACGAACAGTCCGCCCGTGTGTAGGCTTGTTCGTCAAACTAAGTTCCGCGCATGCTCAGAAAGGATTTTCAAGCCGAAAGTTATAATGCAGTGTATAGGACGTCGTATTTTGCGTCCCGTCGTACGTGCCGTTCACGTCATCGCGCACGGTTTCAGCAAACTGTTCGTTCGTCGTGTGTGGCCATGTCCGTCCATGCTAAGTTTGAGCGGACTGTTCGCTCAAACTGTTGGACGGACAAAGTTGGGCCAACAGTCCGCGCGTGTGTACGCGGCCTTAGGCTCGGTTCACACAGGGGGCGACACAAGGCGACACGATTTGCCTCGCCGCGACCTCAGCGCCGACTTGCAAATGACTTCTGTATAGAAGTCAATGCAAGTCGCCCCGAGGTCGCCCAAAAGTAGTACAGGAACCTTTTTTCTGAGTCGGAGCGACTCGAGTCGCTCCTCTTAGAACGGTTCCATTGTACAGAATGGGGGCGACTTGTCAGGTCGCGGCACGGCAAGTCGTGTCGCCCCCTGTGTGAACCGGCCCTTAAGGCGTCAGCATACTTAGATGTTTTTGACAATTTAATTCTCCCAATTTGTGGGAAACCTTTGGGGATGACCCCTTCCTGTTCCAACATGACAAAGCAAGGTCCATAAAGACATGGATGAGCGAGTTTGGGGTGGAAGATCTTGACTGGACTGCATAACCCTCTCCAGACCTCAACCGGATACAAAATCTTTGAGCCAGGCCTTCTTGTGCCTGACCTCACAAATGCCCTTCTAGAAGAATGGTCAAACATTCCCATAGACACACTCCTAAACCTTGTGGACGGCCTTCCCAGAAGAGTTGAAGCTGTTATAGCTGCAAAGGGTGGGCCAACTCAATATTAAACCTTACAGACTACGACTGGGATGCCATTAAAGTTCATGTGCGTGTAAAGGCAGGTGTCCCAATACTTTTGGCAATGTAGTCTATTTCAGGTCCCTTTCTGATCATCATGTGATATAGTCTGCCACCTCTTATCTCCTTTTTCTCTGTTACATAGTTTAGAAAGGAGTCAGTGTATTAATGTGCATTGTCTTCTCTCCACCAGATGGATCCACCTCGCAGGTCTACCAGCCGGCCACAGCCATGTATACTGACACTCGCTGCATTCGTAGGAAGAAGCGTCCATCTCGACAAGACCCACTGTCTCGCCTGTCCGCTCTGAGGGATGAGCTTTGCCACCGTTCGCTGTCTGACGACCGGGCTGCCATACTGACCAGCACCGAGCCTGACGATTCCAGCGGCCATGCCACCCTTCTGTGACCATCCTTAGAGAGAGGCCTGTATTATGGGCCCTTTCTGTCTCTTGGTGCTGACACAATCCACCCTCCCTCTGAAAAAAAAAAATGTGAGCAGCAAGTTGTGCGTTCATTCCTACCTCACCAACCCTGTGTGTGCACGGAGGAGAGACTTAGCCTCACATGTTGCAAACATGTACAGTGTTAAGACGGCTGCTGGTGGGGGCACACATGCTGGTCACAGCTTGGCACTTTGTATGACCATAGCACATGTGGCAGCTCTGAGAACAAAGCCACGTCTCACAGCCCAACCCACCCAATGGTGTTTTTATGTGAACCGTAGCAGAGAGTCGTGCTGTGAATCTAGCCAAGCCGTTTACATGAACATGCCACGGCGTGTCTGTGTATACATGTGTTTGTACGTGTACCCGCTAATGGGTGCGCCTTGACTACGCAGTACATAGAGAGAATATTTAGACATAAATGATATATTTTATTGTGTAGGGATTAGACTGATTAGATGTTTGTATTATTGGGGAAGGACATCACTAAAGCTGCTGAATGACATCCATCTAGTTTGCACTACCTATTCATGTGTTTAATCATTATTGTTATTTATTTTATTTATTTTTATTGTGGCTGGCTTCTCCAGAACCTTCATTAGCAGTGCAGCCCACTCCCATCTCCACCTCCGGAGGGGCCAGCCACGACAGAGGGGATCTTATCTGGGGTGTTCACATGTGGTCATGCTGTGTGGGGAATTTGGTATACATTTTAAAGGAAACCTGTCATAAGAAAAACATTGCTGACTTAATGTTGGTCACCTGGCTGTTTTCCTAATGCCGTGTACACACGACCGGTCTTTGAGGGACTAGGTCCGACAGTCTTTCCGACGGACTTTCAGCAGAGTTCCGGCAGACTTTCTGAATGAACGGACGCACACAATCATATCAAAGTCCGACGGATTTGAACGTGATGACGTACGACCGAACTAGAATAAGGAAGTTCATAGCCAGCAGCCAATAGCTGCCCTAGCATCGTTTTTTGTCCGTCGGATTAGCGTACACACGAACGGATTTCTCAGCCTGGCGGGAAAACCTGTTCTATTTCTAAAGTCTTTTTTGGCAAGCAAAGGTCCGATGAAGCCCACACGCGATCAAATTCAGTCCGTCGGACCTTTGCTGTCAAAAAGTCTGGTCGTGTGTACGTGGCATTAGTTTATTCCTTTCGGAGTCACTAACCGGAAATAAGTCAATACATCAGGAAAGTCAGAAGAAGTCCTCATCTCCATCCTTGTTCGAAATATCCAAGCCAGAAGGTCAGCCAATTGCTGTTTTGAAAAGGAGAGGCCATCAGTGGTGGCCTCTAAGTTTTTGTCATGACAGGTCACCTTTAAGCACATGAAGAAGTAGTACAAGCTGTTCTGTAACTTCTTTTGTTGCCCTTTGCTTTTCTTAAAAGCTTCTCTTTTTTTTTCTTTATGATGTAATGGGCATAAAGCCCTCCTGGGCCGGAATCATATGGCAGGAGGTCCCACAGATCGCATGTGATATTCTCCATAAGCTGCTATTGTGATAGCTCAGATGTTGGAATGCGATGGTTGTGGCAGAGGGAATATTTGAGGTAATCGTGTAAGCAATAATTTCCAGAAACTGCTGCAGATGGTTTAGCTCTTTTGTCACATTTCCTCCCAGAATGTCTTGTATCACCGGGTCACCTTCTTCCAGGACTGCTGACATGGAACGCCTGACCGTCCCATTAGCTAGGTGACTCCAAACACATAAGGTTTTCACAAACCCATATTAGTGCCAACGATACAGAAGAGAAATAAAAGTACTGCTCAGTGACGGGAAGGGGCCTATCTGTCATCCACATCCATCACACGCGGTCCTTAATGTGGTCAGCTGTTCCTTAGCAGAGTTGTCCTCTTTAGATAATTTATGTCGAATATGAAAAGAACCTGTTGTGTGTAAATCCTGGAATGAACAGACCACAAATTATGAATGCTTTGGGTGTTCCATTAACGCCAAAGAACCTCAAATAGCTCCTACAAGATGACGTGTCCACCATGTGAGGTCACTAGCACAGTCCCAAGTGTTCCTAGGTTTCATAAGTATGAGGTCATTTGGTTATTAGATGGAATGCAGGCGTGTGTTATCTTTGGATGGATTGATACAGATGTAGACACAGGTCCATTCTTGCCCCTGGCAGGAATAATTACAGGAGGCAATCTGAGAGGCAGCTACAACCTGAAACATGAGACCGTTTCTGTAAAATCCCCCTTTGGTTGAGATAGATTTTGTATTTGTTTGATGAAAGTGAAAGGGGCTGGGTCAGAGCTGCGTTAGATTTGAGTGGTGGCTGTGATTGAGGTTAAATCTTGAGTGGAAGTTGCGATTGGCATTAGATCTAAGTGGTGACTGCAAATGGTATTAGATCTAAGTGGCGGCTGTGATTGGCATTGAATCTGAGTAGCAGCTGCAAACAGACCTACAATTGTTCTCATAAGTTTACATACCCCTGGCAGAATTTGAAATGCAGTTTATAAAAATTTTAAAAAAGTGATAAGACCAAACAAATGATTAAAGTGATTGTAAACGCACACCTTGTAAAACAACCCATTCAGTTAAAAAATAGAAATGAAAGGCAAAACATTTGTGTATAGATTTAAAAAACCATTATAAACACCTTTTTTCCTTTTTTTATAAGTGATCACATACCCTCTGTTCTCAGCTGCATAAGAGCTGGAGGAGAAACAGCAGCACACTGATTTTCCCTAGTTAAAGGCTGTGTAGAGGGTGGGGTGTCAGGACACGTCTCATCATTGGAGTTCCCTGCATAGATAGAGAACTGACCACACTGTGTTCTCCCGCTTAGGCTTCAGGCACACCGCTTATTGTAAACGCTGTTTCTCCTGACAGGAGAAAATCTGTTTTAAAACGCACCTAAGCTGCATTTTTTCAAACCAGTTTTGATAAGTTTAGCAGCATTTGGTGTTTGGGAGTTTATTTCATTGGTCAGAATTTGTATTTATTTCTGGCCATCAAAATGAATAAATGCTGAAGTACTAAAGTGCTAGGTACGTTTAGACACGTTTATGCACATTTGGCGTTTTAAATGCTGGTAAACTCTTGTCCTGAAAGCAGTTTTTGTGCTTTCAGAGAAATGGCAGTAAACTCAGCAGCCTGTAAACTCCTATAAACGACTATGTGTACATGGACACATAAGATAACACAGAGGAGAATTCAGGGACTTCAGAAAAAAAATGCCCAACTGCTCCTAAATGTCAGTTTAGCAGCTGCAGTGTACATGAGGCCTTAGTGTGGTCAGTTTTTTAATAGGAAAGCAGAGGGACTGGCAGGAACAGCAGGGATTTCACACAATGGAAGCAACACAAAGAACAGGATACTTTCTCATACAAGTACAGTGGAACCTTGGATTACGAACATAATCCGTTCCAGGAGAATGCTTGTATTCCAAAGCACTCGCATATCAAAACGAGTTTCACCATAGAAGTCAATGGAAACGAAGATAATTTGTTCCGCATTGAGTTCTATTGCATGCAATACCGCATGTGGCCAGAGATGGGGGGTGCCGGAGAGCCTCTGAAATACTTGGAAATGGAGTATTTACAAGTTCTTTCCTTGTTTTTCCGAACGGCTCCGAACCGTTCCAAGTGTCTCTGGTGCCCCCTCCCCCCGCCCCCCACACCTGGTCAAATGCGGTATTGCACACCGCATTAGCTTGAAGTCTTCTCGTTTTGCGAGACAACACTCGCAAACCGAGTCAGAATTTAAAGAAAAAAGTTGCTTGTCTTTCACAACGCTCGTTAACCGCGTTACTCGTTAACCAAGGTTCCACTGCACATAGTACAGCAGAAACATATCAAGAATATGAAGTGTTGTAGTAACATATTCTTTAAAATAAATTGTTAAGCATCACGGAATAGCACTATCATTGCACAAACCATAGCTTTACCAGAAAATAATAAAATGGTCTTAAAGTGGTTGTTTTTTTTTATCTTCATTCATTCTATAAAAAAAACCTTCTGTGTGCAGTAGCCCCCAAACCCACTTAATACTTACATGAGCCCCATCTTGATCCAGCAATGTGCAAAAGAGTCTCGTCTTTCAGGGGACTCTCGCTCCTCATTGGCTGAGGCAGCAGCAGGGCCCATTGGCCCCAGCTGCTGTCAATCACAGTCAGGGAGCCAATCAGAAAAGGGAGGGGCGGGGCCTAGTCACAGATGTGTGTGTGTGTGAATAGACACACAGAGCTGCAGCTCGGGAGCGAGTCTACTTGGGTGCCCCTAGAGCAAGCTGCTTGTTTTTGGGGGGACTTGGCAGGAGGGAGGGGCCCAAGGGTGTCGGTGGGGGACCCGAGAAAAGGAGGATTTGCTCTGTGAAAAACAACTGCACAGAGCAGGTAAGTATGACATTTCTGTTATAAAAAAAAACAAAAAAACAGGACTTTAATAACACCAATAACAGCCTATAATGTGCGATAGTTGTGAACACGGCTCTTCATTTTCTCATGTGATGATTATGATTGAAGCTCTTTTTTTTAATGTAGCAAAGCCGCCCATTCTTCTTGGCAAAAAGCCTTCAGGTCCTGTAGATTTTTTGGTTGTATTCCATGAAGTGTGTGTGTGTGAGATCTTTCTAGCATGGATCAATGAGTTTGTGATGGCCACTGCAGTACCTTCTTTTTTTTCTGCTTCAGCTACTGAAAAGTCAACTTGTTTTGGATCATTGTCATGTTGGAAAGTCCAACTGTGTGCTTTCTAGACTGATGAATGCAAACTGTAGCCACCGTAGCTCACACGCCCCAAGAACAGCAGGGGATCCAGGGCCATGCTTAACTTTAGGGATGGTGTGCTTCTTCAAAGGTCCTGTTGACTCTCTCCTAACATAACATTTATTGTTGTGACCATTACGTTCATTTAGGCCCCTTTCACACTGAGACGTTTTTCAGGTGCTACAACATTAAAAATAGCGCCTAAAAAAGCTTCTCTTTTCACTCCAGTGTGAAAGTCGGAGGGCTTTCACACTGGAGCGGTAAAAAAAGTCCTGCTAGCAGCATCTTTGGAGCGGTGTATTCACCACTCCTAAACCGCTGCTACCCATTGAAATCAATGGGGCAGTGCGGCTATACCGCCGGCAAAGCACCGCTGCAGAGGCACTTTGAATCCTTTTTCAGCCGCTAGTGGGGGTTAAAACCGGCCCGCTAGTGACCGAATACTGCTGCTAAATCGACGGTAAATCGGCACTAAAAATAGCACCGCTTTACCACCGACGCCCATACCGCCCCAGTGCGAAAGAGGCCTTATGGTGTTATCACTCCAGAAGTTTTGAGGCTGATGTTTAGCATGCTGTAAGCGGGCCGTTTGTGGCGTTGGTGCAGCAAAAATAGCTAACATTTTACAAACTCTGCTGGGTGTATGTAAACTAATGAGCATAACTGTATATCTGAATGTTGGCTGCGATTGGCATTAGTTCTTAGTGATGGCTGTGAATGGAGTCAGATCTGAGTGGCGGCTCTGAATGGCATAAAGATCTATGTGGCAGCTGCCAATATAATTAGTTTTGAGTGGTGGCTGCGATTGGCATTAGAACAGAGTGATGGCTTGTGATCTGCATTAGATCTAAGCAGTGAATGTGAATGGCATCAGATCAGAGTGGCGAATTACGTTTGATTGGAGCGTTTGCCATCTTCCTTGTTGCAATCCATTCTAGGGAAGGTCTCCCAGGATTCCCTTCTCATTGAAAGACTCATGTTCATCTTGCTGTGAGTTTGGTGGAGTTAATTGGGGTTCCTGTTGATGGTCTCTCCGTCCTTCCTATTATAATGTACTGTAGTATTAATTGAAGCGGTGCTCTGGTTTCAGCAGTAATGTCAGTGGTGGAAGGACAGACAGCTGCAGACTTCTGTGATCTGTGTGTCCATCTGTGGGTCATTTTGGCTGTCCAGGGATGTGAGAGTAGATGGATATGTGTTGTTTCCAGCTGTTGGATGGTGTTACCCATCTGCCGTATACCACAGTGAGGAGACAGGAGAGAGCTCCTGCGTTCATCTGTCTTCGGTCTGTTTGAATTCACAGTTTGGTCTGTTCACTCCCGGTGTATATTGCGAGGTCTTGACACGGCAAAATCGGACACTGGATAAGAATTTTTTGTCAGACGATATATATTTCCACAGAGCGGATAACTCTTATGAGAGGTGCTACCCTTACATGATGAACTGTGTCATGTACACATGGTACATATGAGTCCAGCGTGCACAGTGTAGGTCATGTCACGTATACGTGGTACATACAAGTCCTGTGTGCACAGTGTAGTAAGTGTCATGTACACATGGTGCATATAGTTCCTGTCTGCACAGTTTAAACCGTGTCATGTTACTGACCATATCTGCACCATTTTGGATTTGATTCGGCACATAACTTACTTAGTGGTGGATAGAGGGTCACTTGCTCGGGGCTCATCTTGTACATACCCGTTCATTATTAATCCTTTGGAGCTTTTCCTTGTTTTACATGGCCGAAGGTATTCTTGTTGTTTCTATGTGCTAATATCAAAGTCTACATATAAGAATAATATATATAAATCTATATAGAGAAATATATATATAGTGAGAGAGAGAGAGGAAGAGACTTTATCTATATATAGTATCTTTTATTTTTCTATCAAGCTGCTGCTAGCCACAGGGCTAGTTGTGAGTAGTAACTGGCCCCTGTGGACAGAGTCATCTGATTCCCTCTGGAGATTAGCACGCTTCCTCTCTGGTCGGGATCGGCTGTCGGTGCTATAGACGTCTGGCTATCATTTCAGTTGTTTCTTTGGTGCATAGGACTAGCCAGATAGCCAATTAATATTTCGGTGATCTCTGGCTAAACCATTTCTCTTGCGTGCTGTACAGCAGTAAAGTGACATCACGGGGGGGGGGGGGGGGGGGGCATCTGACTGTTGCCCGCAGGGTGTCTGTCTTACAGTGCCGTCAAACCTTCCACAGATTCACAGTTCAGATGATTGTCGCTCAGGTGTCTGACTCCTGGCTTCTAGCTTTACTCATATGATGGCCTATTGCCTTCCTAATCACCAGACACCTCAATATTCTGTACTGTGCAAAACCAGCCAAGGAGCGAGTGCCACTATTGCCACCCGCAAGATATTCGAGCGCCCTATTTTTATTTTAGGGTCCATCTATGTGTGGCTGGAAGGTGACGAATTGGGAGACATTATGAAGAAGCACATTGGGGTACCTGTCTCCGGAGCATTGCAGAGATTCCAGGTGTGGTTAACCTCTCTGGGCAGAATGCGGTCTGCAGCTGGAGGGGGTGATCTGCTGGTGCCCCTTCAGTGCCTTATTGCCATCAGAAGCACATATGCCATCTCAGATATACCTGTTGAAGCCTTAGCTTGTCAGTAGAGAAGAGGTGATAAGCTGGTAGGGTTTGTCTTACATTGAAGGGTGCTATTCATAGACACATTATCTTTCACTGCTCATCCAAGGTTTTCTTTTGTTGCCGGTGACCAGTTCTGGTGCTCTCTGACAACCTTCAATCTACATTGTGCCAAAGTTTCTAGATATTTCTTATTGAATGTGTTCACCAAATGGGCTCAATCATTCCTACAGGAAGCAAGCTGCCATTCTTCCAGCAACACATAAAGTTTTGAACCCAGGTAAATGAGAGACAGGTGAAATCCTCCCAGGCAATTTTATAGAAACTAAAGTAAGACATCTTTAAACTGCTGCGCTTTTTTGCAAGTAGATGAGCTACACTTGAAATATAAAGTTGCTGAAAACGCTTTTAGCAAAATAGTTCAAATAATTCTCTGAATTGCTTTCAGAAAATGAGATGGTGAATCCGAAATAAGGACACTGTAGCGTTTTTCAGTGCTGACTTTAATAATAAGCCCCATTTTCTTGCAGAACTATGTCATTGATTGCGTGCTAATCTCTTGACATTAGAACCAATATTGGTTAATCTCTTGGTGGTTAACAGACTAGCCACAAATGACCTGATAAATGCAGGCATCGAGGCAAATTTGTCAGGCTTTCTACAGGTGTGGTGAAAGCTTCTATACTTGAAGTGATTATTAGTGTACATTTTCCACGGTTGGAAACATTTTGACCAATAGGAAAGAGATTAGGGGAACAAAGCTTTGAAATCATTTGTACTGCTGCCACTTTCAGCCCCATAAGGAAGAAGATCCCAGCAGCTCCCCATGACGGCTGGGTTGTGTTAGGATTGGCAGATGATTCTTAGGTTTTGTCAGACATCTTCCATTGGATCCTAACAATATCTTATGAAGGCTCATTATTTCACGATCATACAATGAGCCCTAGTCAATCTCCCAAATCTCTCAGTAGCCAAGGCTTTCTCCACGATCGCTAAAATATAGTTGTGTGCAAAATACAGAGGGGGACATCCCAAAAGGGGCACTGGCAGTCTGCTTGCTGCTTTAGGCTTTGCACTGAAAGACACCCTCTTCCCACTCCTTTGTGTGACATACACTATAGATTGTAAGTGCCAGGAGACCACGCCATCTTGTCAGTTCCTCATTCCCCAGTCTGGTCACTCATGTTGGGGAATCTCTTGATTCCTCGCAGGAGGGTGAAGAAAGCACTGAGTAGCGCAGTGGTGACACACTCACGTCTATTACACTTGTGTATTGCGTGCTTGCAACAAGCGTGACCTTTGTGCATTTTCCTATTAGCCTTTAGACACAAGCGGAGCACGAATGAAGCGCACATTGACACCTGACATGTCCCGTCACTCGTCTTCTGCTGTCAGGTGTTTCAATATAGAGGTCACAATTATTTTGGAGTTTGTGTTCCTATTCCTCCCCCCTATGGGGGTGTTTCAGGGCAGATGAAAGGATGAACAATGTCCTACTCTTCTAATCTTATTAATAATAATAATACGGGAGTGAGGCAAATGATCACAGTCTTGGTGATGAGGTTCAGACTTCAGGAAGCATATAGATTAGAGTGTTACAATAAGAAGCAAGCCTGCTCTGATCTTCAGTGTGTGGCACAAGACAAATTTTCTGGAGTTCTGTCATTTCTGTGCACAGCCGACATTCTGGGATTTTAATAGGATTATTCCACCCAAAACTGATATTTTACTGGTAGAAACTAGATAATATTTCACCTTATGGTTACTCATATCTCTCAGGGATTTTGGCTGTGACCATGATGAGGACTCCCTCTGTGCTTGCTAGATTATAACTTTATATTATACTATGGATAATGAAGCAGGAGGACTGGGAGCACCCAACAAGTGGGAAGAACAAAGCCACAAATTCTGACAGGGAAATTTCATCACTGGAGTTCCCAAGAGATATAAGAAATCAGTAAGCGACTCAGCCCACCATGTTCCACCAGTAACTGAACTATCACTTTTTGGTGGAGTAACCCGGCTCTGTATCACAGAATGTAATCCCAGCAATGAGAATGTCAGACCGGCACTGGTGCTCCGGCTGTTTTATGTTAAAGGTTTCCAAGAGATTCTCCCGCTGAACACACAACCCAGAAACCTTACATTGGTGCTTGAAACATTACGGAGCAGAATCTGGGTCTCCGGTTTTATCAAAGTCATTCGAGTAATAAACACCTCACACCTAGAAACCAGACAGAGTCATTTTCAATAAATATTTGTACAAGTGAATGCATATTTAATGAAACAAAGAAAACTCTTACAATAAATATATGAAATCTGTTTTACATTCTTTCTTCTTGTGTCTTCATTCGCCGATAAGTAGATTTTGTGATCTAAGGCCATTAGAAGGTAGGCAATCTAATGGGACAGGGCTCGCCAGAGGTGAAATCCAAGTAATAGTTTGGTAAAAGCCCAAAGTAAGTGGATGGCTGGTTGACCGTTCTCAAACCAAGACTAATAAAGTGACACCAAGACTCTCCAGGCCTAATATACAAGACTTGGCGTACTTCCCCACAGACACCATGGATCTTCAAAAGAGATTTGAATCAGATTGTGGCTTATAGATAGGAAGAAAATGTGGGGTTTATTTACTAAAGCTTCCAGGTTTTATTGCCAAAGCTTCATTGAACACGCTGAAGTTAGAAGCCGATTGGTTTCTCTGCAGAAGTGAGACCGATTTTGCACTCTTCAGGTTTAGTAAATAAACACCTGTATCTCTTCATAAACAAGCATTTACACTTTAGACTTTGTGATGGGACCAATATCTTATTGAGAATCCATACATTAAAATACTATAATAGACTCAAAAATCTATGGAGAGTCCATCTAGTACACATTATAGACCAAAAATCTATAGAGAATCCATTATACACTATAATTGAACAATAACCTATGGACAGTTCTAATAGACCAACATTCTATAGAGATTCCATGCCTTTATAAACTATCATGGACCAAAACCTATTGTGAATTGGGGGTGTTTAGCTCAGTGGTAGATGCCTTTTTACAGCGAGTCCATGTCACATATGAGTTATAGTTAAGTGCCCGTTAGCCCACTTTCAACTTCACTCAGCAACAAATAATAAAAAAAATACCAAGCTGCCTGGCTCTTAGGCTCACCGAGCCTTGTTTGCAGTACCTTACTGCACAGGCCCACTCCTGGCCTCCAGATATGGTTCACTGGCCCTACCTAGGTTTGTACATTCATTTCAAGAGTTCCATGCTTTCTCCAGACTCCCTAAACTCGCTAGCCACATTGGCTTTCCCAGTCTCCTAGACCCTCTATTGGTCTACCAGGCTTGCGTAGCCATCCTGACCTTCCCAGTCCTTTGGACATGAAGTCCCCCTCAACAGGGATGCAATCTCTGACAGAAACAACCAGGTCTCCTGACAGGGGTCTGTCTCCAAATGGTAGTGACTGCCCAGAGCTATGCTCTGATCTGTCTTATAACAATCCTGGCCACCTGTACGGCTTTCAGCCCCGATCCATAATGAACAAATCCAGAGAAGACTTAAACAGTTTTCTCTGCTCACAAAACATCTGCTGGTGCTTCTTAAACTGACTCTGAAAGACCTATGTCCTTTTTAAACCCATTTATATAGTGGCAGGGACTCTCGCTGTCAAACTTTAGAGACTCCACACTATACGCTATAATAAATCAAAAACCTATAAAGAGTCTATCTGGTATACAGTACACAATAATGGACCAAAAGCCCTTTTGGCGAGTTCATCCATTATACACTATAATAGTCCACAGACCTATGGAGAGTCCTTGTATTATACACTATGATATGCCAAAATGTATACGTCCATCTGTTCATCAGTTATATGCTATAACAGACTGATAACCTATGGACAGCCTATCCATTAGGACACTAAAGTAGACCACAAACCGATGGAGAGCTCATCCATTATACACTTTAATAGACCAATAACCAAAGGAGAGTTTACATAAATGTACGACGAGTCTGTAGCCAAAAACCCAGGAAGAGTTCACCCATTATACACTGTAATGTAATGATCAACAGCCAAAGGAAAGTCCACATATTATATTCTGTAATATGCCAATAACCTATAGAGAGTTCACCCAGTATACACTATAACAGACCAAAAACCCACAGAGAGGCTACCAATTATACACTATAGTAGACAAAACGCCAGTGGAGAGTTCATCCAATATACACTATAAGAGATTAATAATCTATAGAGAATCTATCCGTCATATACTATAATAGACCAATAACTTGCGGAGAGTTCATCCAGTACAGGCATACCCCACTTTACATACCCTCACTTAGCATACACTCCTAAATACGGACACATTGGCATCTATGGGAAATCGTGGTCAGCTTAACATGGCACTGCTCCTGAATCATAAGTGACAGGGACACCAAACTTGGGGAGCACCTGAGAGGGGACCCAGGGCTACAACATATACTATTTTGGGATCGGCCAGCTTGCCTAGTTAATCATGGAGACTCCATCTATTATAAATTATAATACCATGGAAAGTTTACTTTACCTTATAACAGACAATCCATAGAGAGTCCATCCATTATACAATATAAGAGACTATTAGCCTACAGAGTAGTGATGGCAAACCTTGGCACCCCAGATATTTTGGAACTACATGATGCTCAACTACACTGCAAAGAATCATGAAAAATGTAGTTCCAAAACATCTGGGGTGCCAAGGTTCGCCATCACTGCTATAGAGGGTTCACAGCATTATATACTATAGTAGACCCATATGCTTTAGAGCAGGGGTGGTCAACCATGTGGTCTGCGGAGCCCTCTGATGTGGCTCAGGACCTCAAACGAGGGAAGTGCATGCCCGTGTTCTGGGATGGTGGGTCAGCAAGCCCAGATCGCAATCAACAGGTTACTGACCCACCATCCCAGAGCAACAGAGTGCATTGAGCCAGCAGCAGACAAAACAGATGGCCGCGGAAGGAGCATGAGCCGCATAAGCCGGTGCTTCCTCTGTGGCACCAGCTGCTGTCCCAGGCAAAGTGATACCAAGTGCACTTCACCTGGGTCCTTTCTAGCAGCCTGGAGAGCAATGCCAGCAGAGGTTGGAAGAGGAAAAGGTCAGTGTATTAAATATCACAAACACTGCACTTTTGTAATGAGCATATTGGCACTTATAAAAATAGGATTTTTATATACAGCTTACCTGTAGAATCCTTTTCTTGACAGTACATCACGGGACACAGGAGCTTCATTACATAGTGGGTTATATAGGCACCTCTGGTGATTGGACACTGGTTAACCCCCAATTAAGGAGAATTCCTCCCCTATATAACCCCTCCCATATGGGAGGTACCTCAGTTTTGTAGCAAAGCAATAAGAAATCACGTAAAACCCAAGAAGGGCAGGAGCCCTGTGTCCCGTGATGTACTGTCAAGCAAAGGATTTTACAGGTAAGCTGTTTATAAAAATCCTATTTTCTTGACCATACATCACGGGACACAGGAGCTTCATTACATAGTGGGATGTCCCAAAGCAATGCTCAGTTTGAGGGGAGGGAGACACAGATCAGAATCATAGACCGCCATGGACCAGAGGATCTAAACTGCAGCCTGCAGTACACTGCGCCCAAAGGCGATATCCTCTTGCCCTCTGACATCCACCTGATAAAATCTGGTGAATGTGTGGACTGATGACCAAGTAGCAGCCTTACAGATCTGAGCCAGGGAGGCCTGGTGATGCACTGCCCAAGAAGCACTTACAGCCCTAGTTGAGTGCACTTTCACTTGAAAAGGAGGACTCTTCCCCTTTACACTATAGGCCTGAAAAATAACCTGTCTAATCCACCTTGAGAGAGTGGATTTTGACGCCACCTGGCCCTTCCTCGGGCCTTCTGGCAAAATAAATAAGCAATCTGTTTTTCTTATCTGAGTAGTTGCCTGAAGATAGATACTGATTGCCCTTACCACATCTAAAGTGTGCAAAGACTCTTCTTCTGCGGATTGTGGATCCGGAAAAAAGTATGGTAGGATTACATCTTGATTCAAATGTAATCCTGAAACCACCTTAGGCAGAAAGGACCTATAAGGACGCATTACTACCCGGTCCTTATGAATAACTAGATAAGGTTCCTTGCTGGAGAGAGCTGCTAGTTCTGACACTAGCCGAGGATATGGCTATCAAGAAAACCAATTTTTTAGTCAAAAGAACCAATGAAGCCTGATGCAAAGGTTCAAATGGTTGCCCCTGCAAAGCCAAGAGAACCAAATTCAGATCCCATGGGCATACCGGAGGTTTGACTGACGGCCTTAACCGCATGGCCCCCTGGATGAAAGCCCGCACAAGTGAATGTGATGCAAGTGACTTCTGGAAAAACACTTACAAGGCCGAAATCTGCACCTTGATAGTGCTTACGGCCAAATTCATTTCTAGGCCTGACTGGAGGAAAGCCAAGACCCTGCTAATGACATACTTTCTAGGATGCCATCCCCTGGGTTCACACCAGGAAACATATGCCTTCCAGATTTTGTAGTAAATAAGCCTGGAGGCCGGCTTTCTGGCATTGACCAGAGTAGAAAGGACAGATTCTGAGAGTCCACGGTCTTTCAGAATGTGGGTCTCAGCAGCCAAACTGTTAAATTCAGACTGCGTAAAGCAGGATGGTAAATTGGACCCTGCGAGAGTAGATCTGGCCGGAGAGGAAGGATCCACGGCCTGCCTACTGCCAACTTCATGATCTCTGCGTACCAAGGACGCCTGGGCCAAGCCGGGGCTACCAAAAGAACCGACTTTGTTTCCCTCTTGACTCTTCCCAGGAACCGTGACAGAAGCGGGAATGGTGGGAAGGCATAAATTAGATTGTACTGATCCCAGGGAACTGTCAGAGCATCTGACCCCTGAGCAAGTACATCTCTTGTCCTTGACACAAAATTGTCCAGTTTTCTGTTGAATCTGGACGCAAACAGATCTACGTCTGGAGTGCCCCATTTGTGACATATGATCCGAAATACGTCGGGGTGTAGAGCCCACTCTCCTGGGCATAACTGCTGGTGGCTTAGAAGGTCCGCTTGCCAATTTTCCACTCCTGGAATGAAAACTGCAGAAAGGCATGGAACATGCCTTTCTGCCCACGCAAGTATGCGATTCACCTCTCTTTGTGCAACCAGACTCCTGGTGCCACCCTGGTGATTGATATAGGCCACAGCTGTGGCATTGGACTGAACTCAAACAGGGAGACCCCAAAGTCTGTAAGACCAGTTCATGAGAGCCATATAAACTGCCCGGATTTCCAAAACATTTATGGGCAATAGCTTCTCGATCGCAGACCATTTCCCCTGCGAGCACGACTCCTCCAACACTGCTCCCCAGCCTGTCAGGCTGGCATCCGTAGTTATAATCTTCCATGGAAGGGGAAGAAAGGTTTTGCCTTTCAGCAGATTCTTGGTTTGTAAACACCAAACGAGACTCCTGCGTGTCCCTGGGGATAGACACATAGGAAGATCCAAGGCCTGGGGCTTCCTGTTCCAAGCCGCAAGGATGCATCTTTGCAAAGGCCTTGAGTGAAACTGGGCAAATGGAACGGCCTCGAAGGAGGCGACCATTTTCCCTAACAGTCTCATACACAACCGAATGGGGGAAGATCTTCTGCCCAGAATTAGGCGCACCAGATCCCCTATAGCCATGGCTTTTGGCCTTTGTAGAAACACCCTGCCCTGAGCGGTGTCGATGACCATGCCCAGATATTCCAACCTGGTAGCAGGCTGAAGGGACGACTTTTCTAGGTTTATAATCCAACCTAGGCGTTCCAGGTGTTCTAACGTTCTGGTAACACTGTGGTTCAAGAGCGCTACTGTCTTCTCTATGAGAAGCAAATCGTCTAGATAAGCCATCACGGTTATACCCTGAGCTCTTAGGTTTGCCAAGAGAGAGTCTAGAATCTTTGTGAAGACTCAAGGAGCTGTAGCAAGCCCGAACAGCAAGGCCACAAATTGAAAATGGAGCTGATCTACCGCGAACCTTATATACCTTTGGTGTGCGGAAAAAATTGGCACATGAAGATATGCATCCTTGATATCTATCGATGCCATAAACTCTCCCCCTTGCAGGGAGGAGACCACAGAATGTATTGACTGCATTCGGAAAGACCGGATGCGCAAAAACCTGTTCAGATCCTTCAGATCCAGGATAGGTCTGACACTTCCATTTGGCTTTGGAACGGTGAAGAGATTTGAGTAAAACCCTGAACCCTGTTCTTTTGGGTCCACTTCCACTATCACTCCCTGGGATAGTAAGTGATTTAAGGCCAGAAGAAGCAGCTTTTGCTTTACTGGATCCTTGGGGATCCTTGACCTTAGGAAGCGAGAAGGTGGAATCTCCTGAAACTCTAGCTTGTAGCCCAGAGATACCGAGGAGGTTACCCACTCGTCCCGGATCTCTTCCTGCCAGGCTTCTGCCAACTGCAGGAGCCTTCCCCCGAATCGGCCGAGTGGGGGCGCCCCTTCACAAAGAAGCTTTTGGGCTCTGCTTGGCAGGCTTTCGCCCCCCAAGTCTTTTTCTGCCCCTGGGCGTGGCCTTTCCCGTAGAGGGAGGTTGGGAAGACCGTCGCCACTGTTTAGAACTCCGGGAGAAAGAAATGATGGACGCTTGCTCTTTTTGATTGGAAGTAGGGTAGATTTACCCCCTGTAATCTTTTGGACGAATTTATCTAATTCTTCCCCAAATAAGCGTTCCCCCTTAAACGGGAACCCAATCAAATACTTCTTACATGACAGCTCAGCTGCCCAATTTTTTAGCCATAGGGCCCTTCGCATGTGTACCAACAGGAGAGACAAACGAGATGCTTGTTGGACCGAATCCAAAATCGCATCAATCATAAAACACAGAATTTGAGGAATCTCTGCATAATTCTCCACTTCCTCACTGGGAAGGAGGCCAAACATTTGCTTAACCTGTTCCTTGAGGAACTGACACAACCCCACAGTTGCGACTGTAGGTTGCACTACAGCGCCAGCCAGGGAAAAGGAGGCTTTTAATAATGTTTCCAGCTTCTTATCAGTTGGATTCTTAAATACCTGAGCATTATCCAAAGGACAGGTCAGGTTTCTATTCACACAAGAAACAGCCGCATCGACAGATGGGACCCCCCATTTCTTGGTGAAACTTTCCTCCAGAGGATAAAGCATAGAAAACCTTTTAGGAGGAGCAAACAGTTTATCGGGATGTCCCCAATCCTCATACAACAATTTATCCATTAAGGGATGAATTGGAAAGAAAAAAGCAGTCTGTGGGATTTTCCTGACCCTCAGGGAAGAAACAGAGGATGTAGCGGCCTCAGCAGCGGGCATTCTGAATGTGGTACGCACCAACTCAGTATAATATTGAACCTGTTTTCTGAGTGCCTGGGAGGAGGGGACTCTCTCCTCTTCCTCTGATTCATCCGACTGCTCTTGATCCATATCCCATGATAGGGATCTCTCCTCATTGTCAGAGGTGTCATCTGAAAGAGGAATCTCAGCAGAGGGAGGGGATCTACCCCTATTCCTGCTATCTTTTAGGGAAGCTGAAATAAAATTCATGATTCTCCCTTCAAAACCCTCCAATGTAGCCTTAAGGGAGCTTTCAGTGACATACACTGGGGCTGAAACACTAGGAGAGGCTGCAAAACCTGACAGGGGCACTGACTCATCCTGTGAGGCTGGCTCCAGTCTTGCAGGGGGGGGATGGTAAACTACAGGCATTTTTAGGACCCCTAGACCTAGACGGCGATTTACCAGTGCCCTTGTTACCTCCCCCTGAGACCCTCTTACGAGGAGATATAGTCCTAAGCTACAAAGCAGAGGTACTAGTACAAAGTGCAATCACTGTTGTGCTCCAAGTCTCACAATAAATATATATGCTTAAACTGCACAACCTGATGCTGAGTAGGTGTCTTAGGTTTGCCTGGATCCAATCCCTTAGGATGCTTACTGCCCACAGCTCCTGCGTCTTCAACTTACAGCCCCCTGGCGCTGTGGGCTTTTAAAATTTCCACTTTGGCGCCTGCACAGTAAAGCGCCATGCACGGCTCGCAACCACATCCCCCCTCCATCTATTAGATGCACGAGGACCGCCGGTCGCCCAGGGGGGGAGAGGATCACCAACGGAGCCGCGCGGGACCCCCAGACTACGTGGGACCCCTCTCTTACCTCTACTGTGGCAGAGACTGCAGTGGAGACGTGAGCCATCTGAGAAAACAGGGCTTCACTGAGCGTGTGTATCTGAAGGCATGTAAGTATGCATCAGGCTGCTCTTGCTCCCTCTAGTGGTGGAAACCAGGTAAGACATACAACTACTCACATGAAGAAATCCATAATATATGATTTATATAGGATTAACTTCTCTTACCTGATTGCTGAAAACAGACAGATTCCAGCCTTCACCCATCACGGCGGGCAGAGTTGTGCCAACCTTCAGGATTTTTAGGGTTCCTTCTGAGAGGAACCTCTTACCTGGACCTTGTAAAAGACTCTGCCAGAAACTTTTGTGCCACTAAGTAAATAGTACACCAAGTCTGGTTTTCCCAGAGCCCAATCTCCCGACAGGAGAGGACTTACAGGCAAAACCTTGTTTCTTCGGATGACGAGGCCCGGGTACCATGTCATCTTGGGAGTCAAATATCGGCCCGAGATATGAATCCAGTTATCATAGCCCTTAGACCCCCGCAGGGACCTACACAGAGCTTTCTTCCGAGCACATGTTTTACGTGACCAACCACCTTAGACACTGGTGAAAAAAAACGGAGGTACCTCCCATATGGGAGGGGTTATATAGGGGTGGAATTCTCCTTAATTGGGGGTTAACCAGTGTCCAATCACCAGAGGTGCCTATATAACCCACTATGTAATGAAGCTCCTGTGTCCCGTGATGTATGGTCAAGAAATGGGGTTATTAGGTTGCTTTAACACTGATCCACAGGTACACCTGCAGCTTCCTGCAGGTTAGCTGCACTGAGTCATAGACTTCTATTATATCCTGTGGGTTTGGTGCGCTTTTTGAATGCGTACCAACACTCCTGAATGCAGGAATTGAATGTGCACCACACCCTCGAGATATAATAGAAAACTGCAGTGCAGTGTGGTGCAGATAAACTGTAACTCATCCGTGTGAAAGGGGGCAGTAAGGGTCAGATTACATTTGCGGTTTAAAGGGGGGGCAATAAAACCCTATAATTTATTGTGGCCTGCGACCGGTTACCAAATCGCTTAAGTGGCCCTCGCTCTTCAAAAGGTTGATTCCATGTTTTACACTATAATAGACCGATAGATGCGTGTTTAAATGCGTTTTTACAGTGGGCCCACATTATTTAGGAGTTATTAGTTAACCACTTCAATACTGGGCACTTAAACACCTTCCTGCCCAGACCATATTTGAGCTTTCAGCGCTGTCGCACTTTGAATGGCAATTGCGCGGTCATGCTACACTGTACCCAAATGAAATTTTTATCATTTTTTTCCCACAAATGGAGCTTTCTTTTGGTGGTATTTGATCACCTCTGAGGTTTTTATTTTTTGCTAAACAAATAAAAAAATACCGAAAGTATCACTGATGGGCACTGATGGGGTTACACTGATGGGAAATGATAAGGCGGCACTGATGGGCACCGATGAGGTGGCACCAAGGAAGGATTGATGGACATTGATATGTGGCACTGATAGGCGGCACTGATGGGCACTGATAGGTGGCATTGATGGGTGGCACGAATGGGCACTGATAGGTGGCACAAATTGGCACTGATTGCTGGCACGGATGGGCGGCACAGGTGGGCATGGGTAGGCGGCACAGATGGGCATGGATGGGCACTAATAGGTGGCACAGATGGGAACTGATAGGCAGCACAGATGGGAACTGATAGGTGGCACAGATGGGAACTGATAGGCGGCATTGTATTATAATATACTGTACTAATGGATGCCAATCAGTGCCAAACAATAATGCATGCCAATCAGTGATGCCCATTGTGGGCACTGATTGGCATCCATTATGGGCACTGATTGGCATCCATTGTGGGCACTGACTGGAATCCTTGGTGGTCTAGGGTGGCATACCTTGTCCTGGGCATCCCTGGTGGTCTGGTGGCGTCCCTGGTGGTCCAGTGTAGGCATCCTCGGGGGGGGGGGGGGGGGCTGCGCTGATAATCGATCAGCACAGACCCCCCCTGTCAGAGGAGCAGCCGATCGGCTCTTGGGAATGGGAAGGAGCGCTTTAGGAGCAGTAAATCCACCATATATCACATATCCAAAGATGCGACTTACAATACTTTTTTGACCATCCTGTAAGCGCACCGCTCCAGTGTGAAAGCCCTCTGGGCTTTCACATTGGAGACACAGCAGCGGCTGTTTCAGGGCGCTTTGTAGGCGCTATTTTTAGCGCTGTAACCCCTGCAAAGCGCCCCAATGTGAAAGAGGCCTAAATATAAGGATTTTTCTCACAGGTTGTCATATACCAGTGACCACTAGAAGGTGCCTTTACAAATTTGTATATGAAATGCAGTTATAAAAATATGGAACATCAAGTATACAAAATGTGAAAGTCACAAAAAAGATGATGGTTAAGGTAAACATTATGCTGGTATAAAGAAGAACTTTCTGGCAATGTCTTTAAAAAGGCACAGAGACCTTTTTTTTTATACTTCCATTTATTAGCATTTAGACAAACACATCAAAACAAGAAGAGTCATTAGAAATACTATATATAGGAGTCAGCACCAAATGGAAGGAATAAAAATTAAAGGCAGCGCGCAAAGAGGTCAATATACACAACCCTCCAAAGTGAATATTAAATATAAAGTGCAGCGCCTAAAATGTAAATATAAATACTCCAGCTAAATAAATAAATGATCAAATAAATTAGTAAAACCTAATTCATCAAAGTAAAGAGCAATAAGTCCATCAAAGTAAAGTGCGATCCATCAGTGCCGGGTTCCGCCTTGTAGCTGTGTGTTGGTGAGGGAGGACAAATGTTACCGGATTATTCAGGATTTTATCGAAGATCGGAAGATTGATCATTACATAATGTATAATAGAATGTCATTAAAGGGTCAGCCCATTCTGTAGTGATATCTTTGTCCTGGGTTCAGCAGGATGAGCTGTGTCAGCCCCTGGTTTCTTATCCACTTGACGGCCAAGCCTTTTCTGGCACTTTTTGTTTACAAGTTCTAGGCTCCATTCACACTGATGTGTTTTTTTGATGCATTGCAGGGAATTTTTTTTTTTAACATGGGTTCCCATGGAACACGTTCACATTAATGCATTTTTGTGCCTCTGCGTTTTTGGGAAGGGTCGGAGACTTTTTTCCCGCAAAATGCAGCGTTTTGAATGTAATAGACTTCAATGGACCTGCATCCAATACGCAAGTACCGAATTTTTACAGCGATTTTTATTTATTTTTACACTGTATATAGCTGGTTGCTAAGGAGAGGGCCGGGAAACCGGCCGCTGCATCCTTGACAACCGATGAGTCATCAGCTGTCAGCGGGCTTCCCTACTGAAGCTGAATATAAAAAAAAAGAATTGGCGGCTAAAAATAAAAATGGAATGCGTTTTTTTAAAAAATCGGGAAAAAATACGGGGAGCCCCCCCCCCACAGGTCCATACCAGGCCCTTGGGTCTAGTGTGGTTTCGGAGGGGACCCGCACACCAAAATGCTTTTAAAAAATGACGCAGGGGTCCCCCCAAAATCCATACCAGACCGAGCATGCAGGTCAGGAAAGGGAGGCCACGCCCCATAGTTATCTAAAGCCCCGTACACACGATCAAACAATCCAATGGAAAAGACCCGCATTTCAGCGAACGTGTGTGTGCTAGTCTGTACTTTTGAAATGAACAGACTTTTCCTGCCCGGAGGAAAGTCCGCTCGTCGCTGGCCCCGTCACCTGGTATGGACTTAAGGGGGAATCTCTACGCTGAAAAAACGGCGTGGGGGTCCCCCCCAGGTCCATATAAGAGCCTTATCCGAGCACGTCTTCTGGTCTTCTGTTCTTCTCTTCTCTTCTTCTCTTCTTGAGCTGTTGCCTTGTCGCTGTCTCTGGTCACAATGACCGGCACGCGGCATGCGGCGACTTATATAGGGACATCGCCGGATGATGTCCCCGCCCCCATTATGATTTCACAGTCCCAGCATCCTAGAAGAAGGAGCGGTGGCCCGGCAAGAAGAACCGAAGAGGTGGACAAGACCCCCGAAGAGGGGGACAATACCCCCAAAGTCGGAAGAAGAGGGCGGCGGTGGCAGCGAAGAAGAAAGCCGGGTTCCTCCGCTAGTAAAAGAGCTAGCAGAAGATAGCGGAGGAGTCTGGCGAGAAGACCCCCGAAGACGGAAAAAGACCCCCGGAGCTGTGCAATAAACTATTTTAACCCTTGTTTGTTGTGTTTTTTTACATTTTTCTTTCACAGGTGAATGGGTAGGGGTACATTGTACCCCATACTCATTCACATAGGGTGGGGAGCCGGGATCCCCCTTATTAAAGGGGGCTCACGGTTTCCGATAAGCCCCCCGCCCGCAAATCCCGACAACCAACGGCCAGGGTTGTCGGGAAGAAGCCCTTGTCCTCATCAACATGGGGACAAGGTGCTTTGGGATGGGGGGCCACGCGGCCCCCCCTTCCCCAAGGCACCCCCATGTTGAGGGCACGTGGCCTGGTACTGCTCAGGAGGGGGGGTGCTCGCTTGTCCCCACCCCCTTTCCTGGCTGGGCGGCTGGGTAGCGTGCTCGGATAAGGCTCTTATATGGACCTGGGGGGGACCCCCACGCCATTTTTTCAGCATAGAGATTCCCCCTTAAGTCCATACCAGGTGACGGGGCCACCTCCCGGCTACTTGGAGCCGCACTCAAAATGAGCGGACTTTCCTCCGTGTGTGTGGGCGAGTCCATTCATTTCAAAAGTACGGCGGATAGTCCGGCAATACGGCGGACTTAGTGTTTTTTTGTTTACTTTTTTTCACAGGTGAATGGGTAGGGGTACATTGTACCCCATACTCATTCACATAGGGTGGGGGGGGCGGGATCCGGGGGCCCCCCTTATTAAAGGGGACTCACGGATTCCGATAAGCCCCCCGCCCGAGGACCCCGACAACCAATGGCCAGGGTTGTCGGGAAGAGGCCCTTGTCCTCATCAACATAGGGACAAGGTGCTTTGGGGTGGGGGGGGGGCGCGGCCTGGTACGGCTCAGGAGGGGGGGCTCTCTCATCTCCACCCCTTTTCCTGGCCAGCCGGGTAGTGTGCTCGGATAAGGGTCTGATATGGATCTAGGGGGGACCCCACGCCGATTTTTTGGCGTAGGGATTCCCCTTTAAGTCCATACCAGGTGACGGGGCCAGCGACGCCTCCTTCGCTGGCCCCGGCTACCTGGAGCCGCGCTCAAAATTAGCGGACTTTCCTCCATATGTGTGGGCAAGTCCGTTCATTTCAAAAGTACGGCGGACTTAGTTCGCAGTACTTAGTCCGCCGCAAAAGTACCGTGTGTGGGCAGGTAGCTCGTTCGGAAAGTCCGGCAGACAGTCCGGCGGTTTGTCCACCAGACTAAGTCCGCCGGATAGTCTGATACGTGTGTACACGGTATAGGAAATGCTTGACCATGGCATGGACAGATCAGTGGGACATAGCATCAGAGGAAGGTCATCGGCGGGACTGCCGTGGAGGAAGAAGACTGGAGAAAGAAGAGGACCGGAAGAAGAAGCAGGAGAAGGAGAAGCCCGGAGGAGGAAGAAGACATTTTTAATAAAGGACTTGTCAAAAATTGTCTATTGTCTTTTGTCACACTATACTACTTTTTTTTGATGAATGAGTAGAGGTACAATGTACCCCATACTCATTCATATAGGGGGGGGGGAGGCCGGGATCAGGGGGGGGATAACAAGGGGGCTTCTGGATTCTGATAAGCCCCCTGCCCACAGACCCCAATAACTATCGGCCAGGGTTAGTAGAAATCTTTACTGTGTACACTAGAACAGCATCCTTTGTTAACTGGATATATCAGAATGGCAACCTTCAATAACATTATATCCTGGAGGGGTGATCGTCACTAACTGTGCAGTGTTGCCAACTGTCAGTATTTTTACTGGCAGCCAGTAAAAAATGGGCACTTTACTCCTGTCAGTGAAAGGAAAAGATTGCCAGTTAAAAATATGGCTGTGATGCTTGGTTTGGAACTGTGCTTGCACACTTCCGGAGACAAACATAATTTGTCTAAATTGAGAGTGTGTGTTACACTCTCTTTCACACTGTCCAAAGCCAGCACTAACAATTCCCCCACATACAGATGGAAAGGAGAGAGGGCTAGATCTGCACCTCTTCCTCCCACCCCCACCCCTCTGTGTCTGCCCACACTCCATCCCCAGGGCTGTGCCTCAGGAAAGAAAAGTGTGGACAGGAATGTTGAAGCCCAGCAGCCTCAGATACATCTGGATGAGAGGTGCTGACTGCCAAGGGGTGAGTGAGCTCACCATCCATCCCTGTCTGTGACTGAAGTCTCCCCCCTTCTGTCTCCTGCCTCTGAGTGAGTACACTAAGGCCGCGTACACACGGGCGGACTGTATGGCCTACTTAGTCCGTCAAAACACATTTCAGCGGACAGTCCGCTCGTGTGTGGGCTTCAGCTGACTTTTTCAGCGTGCAGTCTGGCGTACTAAGTATTTCGGAATTTCTGTAATTCTGTCCGTCATACTTTGGTTTCAGCGGACAATCCGCTCGTGAGTAGGCTAGTTCGACGGACTAAGAATGGCGCATGCTCAGAAAGGATTTACACGGTGGAAGGGTGCATTGCTGTGTATTGGACTTCCTATTTCTAGTCCCGTCGTACGTGCTGTACACGTCAAGCTTTCGACGGACTGTTTGTGCATCCGTGTGTGGTCAAGTCCGTTCATTCGAAAGTATGACGGACTGTCCGTCGGATTGTATGACGGACTAAGTAGGCCATGCAATCCGCCCGTGTGTACGAGGCCTAAGGTAAATCAGGATCCTCAGAGCACCCCTTATATCACAGCTCCCCTTTACACCAAAGGCCACAGTGTTCCCCCTTATATCAGAGTCCTCTCCGTGCATCAGAGTACTCAGTGTTCCCCCTTAAATCAGAGTTCCCAGAGCATCCCTTATGTTACAGTCCCCAGAGTTCTCCCTTACATCAGTGTCTGCAGAGTCCCTGCTTACAATGTAACGGAATTATGCGGATTCAAATGTAAAAGTTGAACTCTGTGGACTCTTGTGATTAACTTCATATGAAATGTTATTTATTGCAAAATATATGTATAGTTTATACTATAAACAAATTGCTGTGCCCTGCTAAAGTGTCCGGGTTTCACTTGAAGAAAAGGTGGCAACCCTAAACCCAATGCTCCACCTGCCTTCCTCCATGGCATCCTTACATCCGGCCCAGGCTCAGTGTCAACTCTATGGGAGAGAGGAGGATGAGGGGAACTCTCAGGCTAGCCCCCACAGCAAGCACTGGTGCCTCTTCTTAGATCATGTAAGTGCTCTAGTTCCAGCAGGAGGAGTTTGAATGATGTTGTTGGCTCCTGTCTCTGCCCACCTACTGTCATTCAAAACTGAGGAGCATAGGTGTGTGCAGCCCATAGCATTAGGGTTTGCACCCCAAAGCTCAAACACATGGGCCTTTCTATGTAGCCTCAGCTGCACGGGGCAGAGAATGAATTGGTCTTTGCTGAGCGGAAACTGAAGCAAAGTAAATCTTTTTTTACTATGCTTTGCTTATGAATGGACACAGTGAGCGAGTGTGTTCACTGTGTTCATTAAGGCTGGATTCACACCTATGCATTTTTAGTGCTTTTTGCATTTTGCAGATTTGCACTACAGTCCATTTAACACGGTTTCCTATGGAACACGTTCTGTAGTGCAAAATGCACTAAAAATGCATAGGTTTGAATCCAGCCTTAGAAAAGGAAGGTGCTGGTAAATTACATATTTACTAGCCCTTTCCCCGCTCTCCATCCTGAAATATCCCCTGCTGCAGAGGTCATCAACCCTGTCCTCAGGGCCCACTAACAGGCCAGGTTTGCAAGATAACTGAAATACATGACAGGTGATATAATTTCCTGCTCAGTGATTGCAGTATTCTAGTCTGCATCTCCCCAAGGTATGACATAAAACCTGGCCTGTTAGTGGCCCCTGAGGACAGGGTTGATGACCACTGCCCTGCAGCAGCTGGGGGAGAGGAGAAGAGGGAAGCTAGCAGCACTGCAGGGTAGGGGGAACAAGGGGGGCAGGGCAGTAAGGGGAATCAGCACTGCACATAGTGATTAGGGTGTGCCTAGGCACACCAGGCACACCCCTTAAGCATGCCTTTGCTGAGGAGGATTTTAAAAGCACTTTCCATGGCTCCAATCCATGCTGCAAAGGTCTTTCCCCAGCAAACAAATGGCTCCAGCAATGTCCCTGGTTGTGTAGACCTGCTGCTGGTCAGACCTGTGTAGCAGGATAACAAGGAGTTTGAATGATGTAGTTGTCTTGTCAGCCCTTGTTACCACCCGTCAGACCTGTGTAGCAGAGTCAAGGTGTTTCAGACCACTTGTCTTGGTTTCCCAGGCAACGGGGAAGGGACAAAAGCCATACCTCCCAACTTTTTGAGATGGGAATGAGGGACACCTATCAGTAAAAGTATGCAGGCATAGGACACACCTCTTGCCACGCCCCCGTAAAAGAGAATCATACAAAAAACACGATTGGCAAAACCCTTTTTTTAACCACTATTATTCCTTTATATTGGCTTTTGGAATCTACAAATGCAGCAATTTAGAAATCAGATGAAAGGTTTAGCATTTGAAAACTCTTTTTGATAGATAAAAAGTGCATTTTATATATATCTTTATATCAGACCAAAATGAGGGACAAATGTGGAGGAATGAGGGACAGAGGGACATTGCTCCAAATCAGGGACAGCCCCTCGAAATCAGGGACAGTTGGGAACTATGCAAAAGCTGCAACTAAATGCCAGATGGGTCTGATGGGTGGCAGGCGGGGACAGAAAGCACCATGTCTCTTCCTTCTGTGCTTAGCAAGAGCAGTTGCGTTTCAATTACAATGGCTTTCCATCTTTGAAAAAGGTCATAGGTGTGCGGCGCTACCTTCTAGGAATCTAGGGAAATAAGTATATAGCAATAGGATCAAATATAAAGTGCTCAATATGCATTAAAAGAATGTACAGGTACTGCAATAAAGTTCTCCGTGCTACAAATTCATTAAACAGTCCACATTCAGTGAAAATTCATATGCTTCAAAGTGCTCCATGCTGGAATCAATACATGATTTATATACAATAAGCAGCTGTGATATAAAAGTGCTCGGCGCCTCTGTATGCATAATTCCAGTGCTCCAGGTGTCACACTCTGTGCTCCCCTCCTATATGTCCTTATTGGAGATGGGCTTGGGAGTGTTCAAAACCCACCAGCCCGATCCTGCCAGGAAGCCGACACTGCACAACACTTATCACATTTCCTGATCTGTGCAGCTGCAGACCAGGGAATGTCTCACTTCTTGTGATCAGCACTGTGCAGTGTCAGCTTCCTGTCGGGATCAGGCATGTAGGTCCTCACTCACCAGAACAATAGAATATCTGTGCCTTGTGAAAGATAGGAGATTGTGTCTCATTTTTACTTCTCCACTCCAAGTACATGTTCAAAGAGTAAAGACCAGGCTCGGGCATCATCCATAGTGTAAATCCATTTTATTCAATTAAAAATACATTACAAGAAGCTACTCACTTATAAAACTGTTTGTTGCCCAGCTACAAGCACTTCCTACCTTATGGATTCACACTATGGATGCCCGGTCTTTACTCTTTCAAAGTGTACATGTCGGGACTGCGCCATTGTGGCAGACAAATCGAACACTAAGGGACACTTTTTTGGGGACTAATACTAATTTATTATTCATTTCAGGTACTTATATAGGGCCATCAAGGTGGAGCCTGAAGAATGGGTGTGGTTTACAGATGATAGGGCATGTCTAAAACAGGAAGCTGTGGGTCATATTTAAATTAAAACCAAAATCCACCACTGGACCTGCATCCTGATAGAACAGTCAGTGCAGAATGAAACCTCCTACAAGCTTTAACCAAACACTTATAGAAGTCACAAGACTGCTCTAACTGCTGATGAGAAAAGGTATTTAACAGTTCATAGTTACTAAAATAATTGCATTTTCATGTTCTGTGTACTATGGGAGACTAGCTATAGTTTAATATCTACCCTAAATCATATTGCTAATTGCATATTGTACTTGTTTGTAGGTTAATTACTGAAATTTGCACTAAAGTTACGGTTCACACCAGTGCGTGGTGCGAGATCGCATTTGATTTGCACCGCACTGCAAATCACCTGCAATACGATTTCAGTCATACAGATAGCATGGCTGAATTTGCAACACATTCAGAGCAAACTTGCACAAGGGCCTTTTTTTTCCCTTTTTTTTTTGGTGTTCACACCCATGGAATACAAATTCATGTCCGAACTGTCAGTTCGCAGTGCAATATGGGGGTGTCATTAACATTAAATTGACACTTCCCGCAGTTCGCATATGGCAGTGTGAACTACCTTGCGAGTCGGGTGGGATGTGGGAACTCTCAGTGGATTTGTAGGCTTCCCTTCATTGCACAAGTGTGAACCGGCAATAAAACTGTAATTTTGTAACTGCCAGTAAAAACCTGGCTGTGTCAGTAAAGTTTTGGATATCGTGTCAGTCCATTTCAATCCAGTAGGTTGGCAACACTGGAACAGTGGCCTCCAGGAACTATGTATGATGGAACGGCGTACCATGGAGGGGTGATCTTCACCGATTCACACCTATGCATTTTTGCAGATTTGCACTACAGTCCATTAACATTGGTTTCCTATGGAACACGTTCTGTAGTGCGAATCTGCAAAAAGCATAAGTGTAACTATGCATTTTGCAGATTTGTACTACAGAACGTGTTCCATAGGAAACCAATGTTAATGTACTAGTGTAAATCTGCAAAATGCACTAAAAATGCATAGGTGTGAATCAGGCCTAACTGCATATACCACAATGGCAGCCTTTAATAACTGCGCATATTAGAAACAGAATCTTAAATAACTCTGTATAATGGAATGATTACCTCCAGGAGCTACATATGATGGGATGGCGTCATCTCTTTCCATGTGAGGTCCTCCGGCACAGTCGAGGACACTCAGTGGGGGAGATTCACTAAGCCTGGTGCACACAGATTAAGGTGCAGCTGTGTGTAGTAATCAATCAGCTTCTAACTTCAGCTTGTTCAAATAAGCTTTGACAATAAGCCCTCGTTCACAATGAACACGGCTTTGAAATTGTTCAGCTTCATCTAAACTTGCATGATTTCAAAGCCGCATTGCTGGGTCCGACTTGAAAGACTTCAAACTTCAATCTCAATCTCGGCACAAGTAGTGCAGGAACTACTTTTGCAAATCGGTGCAAAGTCAGCGTCGCACCGCTTGGAACGGTGATATTGCCAGGGATAGACTGCGACTTGTCATGTGATTTGACCTATCAAATCGCATGAAAAATTGCTTCAATGTGAACAAGAGCTTAAAGCCTGGAAGCTGATTGGTTACTATGCACAGCTGCACCTGATTCTGTGTGCTCCCATTTTAGTTAGACCCCTTTCACACAAAAAAAAGCACCTGAAAAGCTCACGAAAACCGGAGTTAGACTTACCGGTAACTCTTTTTCTAGGAGTCTTCCAGGACAGCCTCTGAGATATTGGGCTCCTCCCTCCGGGACAGGAAACACGTCAACCCAATCAAATAAAAGGTGTGGTCCTCCAGGCCCTCCTCAGTTTTACTCCAAGAACCACCGGAAGGCTCTGAAAGACATAACACACTAACAATCACGTTAGTACACATCCTCACCACTTAGTCCAACTTAAATAACTTTGGGTGGGAAACCAGGCTGTCCTGGAAGACTCCTAGAAAAAGAGTTACCGGTAAGTCTAACTCCGGTTTTCTTGTATTGTCTTCCAGGACAGCCTCTGAGATGATAAGCAAGGAGCTCACCTTGTCAGGGCGGGACCACTGCCTGGAGGACCTTTCGTCCAAAAGTCTGCTCTTTATCAGACCATAAATCCAGACGGTAATGTCTTGCAAACGTAGAGTAGCTGGACCACGTTGCTGCCTTGCAGATCTCCTCCAGAGAGGCTCCAGCCCTCTCTGCCCATGATGCGGAAACCGCCCTGGTAGAGTGTGCCTTAACTAAGGATGCCTGCTTCCCCTCTAATTCATAGGCTTTAACTATCGCCATTCGTATCCACCTGGCGATAGACGATTTGGACGCCTTGCAGCCCTTGCGGGCGCCCGAAAAATTAACAAATAGTGAGTCTGACTTCCTGAAGACCCTAGTGGCCTCTAAAAAAATTAATAGACTTCTCCTGACGTCTAACAAACTTAAAGATCTCGCCTCATCCTCGCCTGAGGCTGAGAAAAATGTTGGTAAAATAATATCCTGTGTCCTATGAAAAGTGGACACAACCTTAGGGAGAAAACTAGGGTCAGTCTTAAGTACTACCCTGTCCTCTAAAACTAACAAAAACGCCTCTCTGACCGAGAGCGCCTGCAGATCACTGACCCTTCTAGCTGACGTGATCGCTATCAAAAAAACAGTTTTTAGTACCATCCACTTAAGTGATGCTTTCTCTAAGGGTTCAAATGGATCTCGGGTCAAAGCCCTAAGAACCAAGGACAAATCCCAAGTAGGACAGGTCTTCATCCTCACAGGCCTGGATCTAGCTAAAGCCTTGAAGAAGTTCCTGACAAAAGGATTCTGCTGGAGAGAGGACTGAAGGAAAACACTTAAGGGTGCTGATAGAGAGGTCCAGCTCTACCCCTGCCTGCAGAAAATCTAGGACTGCCGGGACCCCGGGACTTGCAATCCCCTGTTCTCGCAACCAGGAATTAAATCTTTTTCCTATCTTGGTGTAAATCGCTCTAGTTACTGGTTTACGGCATTCTAACAAGGTCTTAACCACTCTCTCTGAAAAACCCTGTGATCTTAAGATCTGTTCCTCAGATACCAGGCCGCAAGCTTGAGTCTCTCTATCTGAGGATGCAGGATTGGCCCCTGGGAAAGCAAATCCTCCCTGACTGGCAGTAATATCAGAGGATGAACAGCCAACCTCTTTATGCTGGCAAACCAGGGTCTCCTTGGCCAAAAAGGAGCCACTAAAATGAGGTCCGTAGCTTCCGATCGGAACTTCTGCAGAACCTCCGCCACCATCCTTACAGGAGGGAAGGCATAACACAGGCCGAACAACCATGGATTGGCAAGGGCGTCTATCCCCCTGCCCCGATCCTGTGGGTGAACCGAAAAAAATTGTGTCACCTTCTTGTTGCTTTCTGTTGCAAATAGGTCTATTTCTGGCCTTCCCCAGCATGACACAATCTCCTCGAACACTTCCTTGTTGAGGGACCACTCGTCCTGACCTATCTTCTGCCGACTGAGCAAGTCAGCCAGCAAATTCTGAGTTCCCTTCAGATGAATGGCTGATATTGAGGACAGGTTCTTCTCTGCCCAGCAGAAGATTCTGTCTGCAATTGCCTGCAGCGCGGGGCTTCTGGTTTCCCTTGCTTGTTCAGGTAGGCTACTGCTGCCACATTGTCTGACCGAACCTGCAGATCCCTGCCCTGTAACTGGGACTGGAAGGTTTCTATAGCCTTCCAAACTGCCAGAAGCTCCTTCTGGTTTGAGGAACGACCTGCCTCTAGATTTGACCAGGTACCTTGGGCTAAGATTCCCTCTAGGTGGGCACCCCAACCCAGCGCACTGGCATCGGTCGTGACCACCACCGTAGCTTGTGGGGACCAGGGAAGACCCGTGTCCAGGTTGACCTGGGCCCACCACCACCACAGAGACCTCCTGACGGCAGAGGATAGGGGCATAACCTGGTCCAAGCTCTGCTTCCTGCCATCCCAATAACGGAGCATAAGTCTCTGCAAAGGGCGCTGATGATGCCTTGCCCAGGCCACCGCTGGAAAGCATGATGTCATCAACCCCAGGACTCTCATAACCTCCCTGATCTGGGCTTCCCGACCTGATTGAAGCTGGGCTACCACCTGCTCTAGCTTGTTGATCTTCTCCGCAGGAAGAAACACCCTCATCTCCACCGAAGAAATCCTGTATCTTAAATACAGGACTTCCTGTGAGGGGGTCAACTGGGATTTTTCCTGGTTAATCAGCCACCCCAGTGAGCGCAGGAAACCCAAGGCCTCCTGCACATCCTTCTGCAGCTGTTGGGCCGACTGGGCTATGAACAGTAGATCGTCCAGATATGGAATCACTGTTATAGCCTTGAGCCTTAACGGGGCCAGTGCCTCTGCCAGAACCTTTGTAAAGATCCTTGGCGAGGCTGAAAGCCCAAAAGGGAGAGCTCGAAACTGGAGGTGTTACACTTCCGTGTTCATCCTCACCGCCAACCTGAGAAACCTCTGGAACTCCAGATGATTCGGGATATGCAAATATGCATCCATGAGATCCACGGTGGCCATGTGACAACCCTGAAACAGAAACTTGGTTACCGAGAAGATTGACTCCATACGGAACCGCTTGTATTTTATGAACCTGTTCAGGGGGCGGAGATTCAGTATCAGCCTGAATTTTCCCGAAGTTTTCTTTACCACGAATACGTGGGAGTAAACCCCCAAGCCTCGCTCCTCCGGAGGCACCTGCACCAGTACTTCTTGGTCCACCAGATCCCCCAGGAGAAGACCCAGAGCCTTTGCCTTCTCTTGGTCCCTTGGTAACCTGGTTACCTGAAAATTTGGGAGGGGAACTGAACCAAACTCCAACCTGTAGCCGTTCCTTATTACATCTCAAATGAACGGGCTTTCGGTTGAAGTATCCCATTGTGGAAGGAACTTCCCCAGTCTTCCTCCCACCGGGACGCAGGAGTCAGGCCGCGTACACACGGGCGGACTGTTCGCCCAACTTTGTCCGCTGAACAGTGTTTCAGCGGACAGTCCGCTCGTGTGTGGGCTTTCAGCGGACAGTTTCAGCGGACAGTTTGACGGACAAAGTCTTTCGGAAATTCCGAAAAACTGTCCGCTGAAACTTTGTTTGAGCGAACAGTCCGCCCGTGTGTAGGCTACTTTCGAAATGAGCAAACTGTTCCCGCTCGGAGGAAAGTCTGCTCATTTCGAGCGCGTGTGAAGGTAGGCGGGGCCCGCGACGGAGACGTCGCGGGCTCCGCCGCCTGGAATGGACTTAAAGGGGAACCCCAACGCCGAAAAAAATCGGCGTGGGGGTCCCCCCAAAGTCCACAACAGACCCTTGTCCGAGCACGCTACCCGGCCGGCCAGGAAAGGGGGGCGAGCGAGCGCGCCCCCCCTCCTGAGCCGTACCAGGCCGCGTGCCCTCAACATGGGGGGTGCCTTGGGGAAGGGGGGGCCGCGCGGCCCCCCCACCCCAAAGCACCTTGTCCCCATGTTGATGAGGACAAGGGCCTCTTCCCGACAACCCTGGCCGTTGGTTGTCGGGGTCTGCGGGCGGGGGGCTTATCGGAATACCGGCCCCCCACCCTATGTGAATGAGTATGGGGTACAATGTACCCCTACCCATTCACCTGTAAAATAAAAGTACCCAAAAAAAAAACACAACACACGAGAAAAAATATTTTATTGCACAGCTCCGGGGGTCTTCCGTCTTCGGGGGTCTTCTCGCCGGACTCCTCCGCTATCTTCGTGTAGCTCTTTTGCTAGCGGAGGAGTCCGGCTTTCTTCCTCCCCACCGCCGGCCTCTTCTCCCGACTTCGGGGGTCTTGTCCCCCTCTTCGGTTCTTCTGCCGGGCCACCGCGCCTTCTTATAGCTCTTTTACAGGCGGTGGCCCGGTCTTCTGTCGCCGCCGCCTTCCGTTCTTCTGCCGGGCCACCGCGCCTTCTTATAGCTCTTTTACAGGCGGTGGCCCGGTCTTCTGTCGCCGCTGTCGCCGTCGCCGCCTTCCGTTCTTCTTCTTCTTCTTCTTGTTCTTCTTCTTCTTCTCCAGGAGATGTTGACACGATGCTCTCTCCGGCCGGAATGCCAGAGCCGCCCTGCGCTGCCACTTATATAGTGCCAATGGGGCGGTGTCACATGGTATATGTCACATGGGTTGGTCACATGGGTTGATGTCACATGGGGACCCCGCCCCCTTACGATGTCATAGTCCCCATGTGACATCAACCCATGTGACCAACCCATGTGACATATACCATGTGACACCGCCCCATTGGCACTATATAAGTGGCAGCGCAGGGCGGCTCTGGCATTCCGGCCGGAGAGAGCGTCGTGTCAACATCTCCTGGAGAAGAAGAAGAAGAAGAAGAAGAAGAACGGAAGGCGGCGACGGCGACAGCGGCGACAGAAGACCGGGCCACCGCCTGTAAAAGAGCTATAAGAAGGCGCGGTGGCCCGGCAGAAGAACGGAAGGCGGCGGCGACAGAAGACCGGGCCACCGCCTGTAAAAGAGCTATAAGAAGGCGCGGTGGCCCGGCAGAAGAACGGAAGGCGACGGCGACAGAAGACCGGGCCACCGCCTGCAAAAGAGCTATAAGAAGGCGCGGTGGCCCGGCAGAAGAACCGAAGAGGGGGACAAGACCCCCGAAGTCGGGAGAAGAGGCCGGCGGCGGGGAGGAAGAAAGCCGGACTCCTCCGCTAGCAAAAGAGCTACACGAAGATAGCGGAGGAGTCCGGCGAGAAGACCCCCGGAGCTGTGCAATAAAATATTTTTTCTCGTGTGTTGTGTTTTTTTTTTGGGTACTTTTATTTTACAGGTGAATGGGTAGGGGTACATTGTACCCCATACTCATTCACATAGGGTGGGGGGCCGGTATCCGGGGGCCCCCTTCTTAAAGGGGGCTCCCGGATTCCGATAAGCCCCCCCGCCCGCAGACCCCGACAACCAACGGCCAGGGTTGTCGGGAAGAGGCCCTTGTCCTCATCAACATGGGGACAAGGTGCTTTGGGGTGGGGGGGCCGCGCGGCCCCCTCTTCCCCAAGGCACCCCCCATGTTGAGGGCACGCGGCCTGGTACGGCCGGGTAGCGTGCTCGGACAAGGGTCTGTTGTGGACTTTGGGGGAACCCCCACGCCGATTTTTTTCGGCGTTGGGTGTCCCTTTAAGTCCATTCCAGGCGGCGGTGCCCGCGACGTCTCCTTCGCGGGCCCCGCCTACCTGTACACGCGCTCGAAATGGGCGGACTTGCCTCCGCCTTACGTGGGCGAGTCCGTTCATTTCAAAAGTTGAGCGAACTGTTTGGCAAACAGTTCGCTGAAACAGTCCGCTCGTGTGTGGGCAAGTCCGCTCATGCAAATTTTGAGCGGACTGTTGCGGCAACTGTTTGACGAACAAAGTTTCAGCGAACAGTCCCCGCGTGTGTACGCGGCCTCACTGGGTTTTAGTGGAGGGTTGAGGAGGATTGAATAAGATTCCTCCTCTGCCCCTTCCCTTGTGACCCGTCCAATGTTTTTTGGGGGGAACCTCCCTTTCCTGCAGGTTCTGCTGCCTAAAATGCGCTTTCCTTCAGGTTTCTTTTTCTTTTCTGGGAAAGCTTTCTTCCTATCCTGCGTGCGCTCTAACGCCTCTTGCAGGCCGGGCCCGAACAAATGGTCCCCTGAAAACGGTAATCCACACAGCTTCAATTTCAAAGCTGCGTCGCCTGACCAGGTTTTAAGCCAAATGGCCCTTCTGGCAGCATTCACTAGTGCTGCAGATCTAGCAGCCAATTTGACTGATTCTGCAGAGGCATCGGCCAAAAACCCCACTGCCTTGAACAGTAGCGGAAAGGACTTCAACAGCTGTTGCCTGGAAGTGCCCGCTGAAATATGCGATTGTAACTGTGTAAGCCAACACTCTAAGTTTCTGGCCACACAGGTAGCTGCTAAGGCTGGTTTAAGCCCAATGGAAGAGGCATCCCAGGCCCTCTTAAGCAGCACGTCTCCCCTCTTATTCATAGGATCCCTGAGTGAACCCATATCATCAAAGGCCAAATCCGTCTTTTTAGAGACTTTAGCCAAGGGAGCATCAAGTTTGGGAACCTTGTTCCAGGGATGCACCGCATCCTTCTCAAAAGGGAACCTCCTTTTAAGGCTACCTGAAAAAAATGGCCTTTTTTCCGGTTGTTCCCACTCCAGCAGAATCGCCTCAATCAGCGATTTATGGACGGGGAATACCCTGTCTTTCAGCACACTCGACCCCTGATACATCATGTTGTGTTTTGAAAGCTGGACCTGTTCTTCCCTGATCTCCAAAGTGTCATATATTGCCTTGAGGAGGTCACCCACATCGTCCAAAGACAGCTTGTGTCTGGCTGATCTAATGGATTCTTCCTCCCCCTCTGACTCAGAAGTTGACTCTGTCCTAGAGGAGGTTAATGACCTAGGTAACCTCTCCTTATCCACCTCCTCCTCCTGACTTGGTTCAGACAAGGAGGGCATACTCACGGCCCTGGGTAAAGAGACAGAAGGACCCTGCATCCTATCCATCATGCTCTTGAATGACTGGAAGGTGGATGCTATCTCATCCTTTACGGACGTCAAAACCTTGTGGCAAGCTGCCACTGAGTCCTCTTTCACCAGGCTACTGACACAATCCGGGCAAAGCGGCTTCTCTCAACCGGTGCCTAACTTAGCCCCACACACGGCACATTTCCTTCTGGGCAAAGGTATCTGGGCTCTGTCATGTTTGACCTAAAAACAAAGAAAACAGGGTCCCATTAAAATACCACCCCTGACCACACCACTGTGCTTCTGGGGTCTGCCTAGGAAGTGCCCCCCCTCACCAGCAGGTTCTCCACCCCGGGAGGGTACTAAGGTCAGAGTGACCCCTCCACCCCCCAGTGTAAGTCCTGGTCTGCCCTCACCAAGCTTACCTGAGAGGTTCTGGAGCCTGTTGAACCGGAGTCCACCTGCACAACTGCGCCCTCCATGGTTCCAGTGTCTTACTCAGTCTCTCTGAGCCTTCACACCGCTCCAGGCAACCCTGTAGCCACACCGCCGCGCCCAAAGTACTGGAACAGGTCCTGCGGCGCCCCCAGATGATGCGAATCCGGCGGAAGTGCGTCTCTCCCACTTCCGGATGCCAGAACGCAAAAACTCCGCCCCCAACGCCGTGCGTTCCTTACGAACGCACCGCTTACAGTACCCTAACGCCAGTCAATGAAGCGAACGTCTCTCGCCCGCCATCCGACCGACCAGGTACGAGCGGTTAGCGCTACAGAGGGGGAGATTGCCGCCCATCGGGGTGCCGTTCTCTCCGAACGTTAAATGGCAGCGGGGACTGATAGCTACCCTCTCCTCCCTCCGAACGGACTGAGGGGTGCTAAGGGTCAGGTCCACCAGGTGCTCCCCCCAGGACAAACCCCTGAGAAGAAGGAGCTCCCCTTACTAATTCCGACATTCTCCTTCCCGTCCGGCAGGAAACACAAAAACTGAGGAGGGCCTGGAGGACCACACCTTTTATTTGATTGGGTTGACGTGTTTCCTGTCCCGGAGGGAGGAGCCCTATATCTCAGAGGCTGTCCTGGAAGACGATACGAGAAAACCTATTTCCATTAAAGTCAATGAATGCTTTCACACTGGGGCAGTGGGCTGGCAGGGCGGTGAAAAGATGCCCCCACACCATTGAAATGAATGGAAAGCTCTTCAAAAGCGCTCAAATGTTTTACTGGCAGTTTAGAAGCGCCTCAGTGTGAAAGGGGCTTTAATCTCCCTAGACAGCAGGTCAAATTTCACATTATTTAAAATTAATAAATAAGGGACAATCTGAAAAGAATTATCTGATTCCTAAATTGCATAGTCCTCCACAAATCAACCTCATTCACATGGAGATGCTTTATAAAATTAGAAATGGGCGACTCTGCAATCCTCTGGATGATCATCAGTATTTCTTATGATTTGCTACCATCTGCTGGTCACATTCCATATTGCACCCTTTGCTGGCTTCTACGCTATCCTTGAATGGTCTGTATAGGACTGAATGAAATAAATTCACATTAAAGGAAGATAGCCCCAGAGCACATTGGGGGGTAGTCACATAGATGGGGAAAAAACTTAAGTTCAGCTGCAAAGAATCGCATGCAATTTGAACATTTATTGCAATATGTGGCTAAATATCCATATTTTTTATTGCAAAGTTTGCTTGGCGATCATCCAGCATTTTTAGTGTTAATATGTGGTCACACCCCTTTATCAGATGATAGAGATTATATACATGGACAAGTTATTGGGATCTGAGCACAAGTATATCTTGTTTCTATAGTATTGCAGGTCAGTGGCCAGACCTAAACCATATCACACTCCCCTGGTTTGAGTCCGTTTGCCCCATGTTGGTATGGTGCCCACAGTAGCATTTGGAGTGTCAGAGCAGAGTAGGACTGGCCATAGAGCAGTGGTTCTCAACTCCTGTCCTTGGTAGGCTTGCCACCTCATCCCTTAAGGCTGGATTCACATCTATGCATTTTTAGTGCTTTTACAGAACGTGTTCCATAGGAAACAATGTTAAATGGACTGTAGTGCAAATATGCAAAAAGCACTAAAAATGCATAGGTGTGAATCCAGCCTTAAACCCAAACACATATTAACAGGTTCTGTGGCTGATTAAGGTGGTAATTAACCACTTCAGCCCCGGAAGAATTTACCCCCTTCCTGACCAGAGCACTTTTTGCGACTCGGCACTGCGTCGATTTAACTGACAATTGCACGGTCGTGCGACGTTGTAACCAAACACAATTGACGTCTTTTTTTTTCCCCACAAATAGAGCTTTCTTTTGGTGGTATTTGATCACCTCTGCGGTTTTTATTTTTTGTGTTATAAACAAAAAAATAGCGTCAATTTTGAAAAAACAAATTTTTTTACTTTTTGCTATAATATCTCCAAAAAATATATAAACTTTATTTTTTTTTCCCTTAGTTTAGACCGATACATATTCTTCTACATATTTTTGGTTAAAACAAAATCGCAATAAGCGTTTGATTGGTTTGCGCAAAAGTTATAGCGTTTATAAAATAGGGGATAGTTTTATGGCATTTTTATTGATAATTATTTTTTCTTTACTAGTAATGGTGGCGATCAGCGATTTTATCGTGACTGCGACATTATGGTGGACACATCGGACACTTTTGGCTTAATTTTGGGACCATTCACATTTATACAGCGATCAGTGCGATTAAAAATGCATTGATTACTGTGTAGATGTGACTGGCAGTGAATGGGGTTAACCACTAGGTGGCGCTGTATGGGTTAAGTGTGTCCTAGGGAGTGATTCTAACTATAAGGGGGGGAGGGGCTGTGTGTGACACATCACTGATCAGCGCTCCCGATTACAGGGAACTGTGATCAGTGACAGTGTCACTAGGCAGAACAGTGAAATGCTTATTTACATTAGCGTCTCCCTGTTCTTCCTCTCCGTGAGACAATCGCGGGTATCCCCGCAGTTATCGAGTCCGTGGGACCCATGATCACGGCGCAGCTGGCACGTGCCCCCAAACTGCCTCTTAAAGGGCAAGGTACAGGTACGCGATTCGGCCTGTACGTGCCCTTCTGCCGCAGTATATCTGCATGAGGCGGCCGGGAAGCGGTTAAACTCACTTGGTGCCATACCTGCATTCAATTACCCACAGAACCTGTGTAATTCATGTGTTCCGGTTTAAAGGGATGAGGTGGCAACTCCTGTCCTCATGCTGAATTTTATGTATTACCTAGGGCAGTGATGGCGAACCTTGGCACCCCAGATGCTACATTTCCCATGATGCTCAGCCACTCTGCAGTGTAGTTGAGCATCATGGGAAATGTAGTTCCAAAACATCTGGGGTGCCAAGGTTCGCCATCACTGACCTAGGGGGAGATGCAGACTAGAATACTGCAATCCCTGAGCAGCAAATGATATCACCTGTCATGTATTTCAGTTATCTTGCAAACCTGGCCTGTTAGGCCCCTTTCACACTGGGGCTATTTTTAGCGGTGCTTTACCGCCATTTTAGCAGCAGTCTGTGGCGCTTTGCCAGCGGTATAGCCGCTCTGCCCCATTGATTTCAATTTCCTTTCAATGTCCTTTCACCGCACCAAAGATGCAGCTAGCAGGACTTTTTCACCGTCACCGTCCTGCAAGCGCACCGCTCCAGTGTGAAAGACCTCCGGCTTTCACACGGGAGTGAAAGGGGCCGTTTTTTTCAGGCACTACACAGGCGCTATTTTTAGCGCTGTAGCACCTGAAAACAGCCCCAGTGTGAAAGGCACCTAAGTGGGTCCTGAGGACAGGGGTTGAGGACCGCTGCCATAGAGTGTTTACTTTGACGCAGTTGGCCAGCATAAAAATTGTTTTGCAATATGTGTGAACTGGAAATCTTTTTTTTTATTATTGCAACGTTTCCTTGAAAGGGTATAGCAGTGTGCACAGGGTTTATCCAGTATTTTTAGTTTGAACAGGAACCTATTTTCCATGTGTTTTTAATGCAGGAAAAAAAAAACGCACTGGACTGTATGTGGTGTGAACTGGCCCTAAAGGTTTTCCATAAATGATAATAAAAGCTGACCATTGTAAGCACCCCATGTCAGTGGTAAATGATTTGCCTCGAACCTCTACATCTGCAAGACAGCTTAAGATGGCCATACACCTATATATTATCTACAGATTTTCTATGGTCAGATGGAAAAGGTGAAACAGATTTCTCCTTGTTTGCTAAACTGTGTGGATGGAGGAATCTCCCACTTTTTCCATCTAACCATAGAAAATCTGCACATAATCTATAGGTGTATGGCCAGCTTAGTTCTGATAAATAAAATTCTTACAGCCTGGATCACCAAGTGATAACAAAAGAAAGAAAACCTAAAAAAAAAGAAAATGAATGCAGCCATCGCATCTAAGAATTGGTAAGCTGCAATGTAATAAATGTTTGCTTTTGGCTTTAATACCGCTTTAACCACTTATTGAATTGTTTGCAGAATGTGTGTATAAGTCTCTGTGATTAGTGTCTATTGAATGTGCTTAAACCTTCAGTGCCCAGTTTCTAGAGTATGTATTAACCCCGTCAGTGACCAGCTTCCTGAACATATGCATTAAAGTGATACTAAAGCTTAATTTGAAATATTTAAAAAAAATAATAAACATGTCATACTTACCTCCACTGTGCAACATTTCCCATGATGCTCAACTACACTGCAGAGTGCATGAGCACCATGGGAAATGTAGTTCCAAAACATCTGGGGTGCCAAGGTTCGCCATCACTGCCCTAGGAGAAGTGATCTCCCAAAGGGGTTACTTTGCGGGCGCGCTCCTGAGTCATTCATTCGGCGGCCATAGATGATTTGATTGACAGCAGCAGGAGCCAATGGCTGCACTGCTATCAATCTATCCAATCAAACCCAGGACTCCATGGAGAGACCCGCTGAAGGAGATGAAGGGGTTCAGGTAAGTAAAATTGGGGGGGCCGGTGACTGCCAGGTGTTTTTTCACCTTAATGCATAGGGTGAATTAAGGTGAAAAAACAGGAACCTTTACAACCCCTTTAATCCTTCAGTGATCGATCACATTAATCATTTTCTATTCTATTGTATGTGCCCTAACCACTTAGTTACCAGTTTCCTGTATATGTGCAGAGCTGCTGATGGGGGGGCACCAGTCCTCCTGTACAGGGCCCAGGCCAGCAGAGGGGGGTCCCGGGCACAAGTCAAACTGGATATGGGTAGTGGAGGGGGTGATCGGTAGGGGGGGTGATTAGAGGAGCTGATCCCCTGGGTGTGAACTAACCCTTTGGTGGAAAGTCTCCTGTGACCAGTTCCCATGTATGTACAGTGACCAGACGCCAGTGGATGTGTGTTATCCTAATAAACTTCTATTAATGGCTAAGGCCCCTTTCTGCCAGGGCAGACTCCCCCAGGAGGGTGGCTGGTCCATGTCCGCTCTCTGCTCCTGCAGACACAGCCCTCTCCCCTCCTGTCTGTTTACACTAGGGTGACCAGACATCCCTGATTTCCGGGGACAGTCCCCGGATTGAGGACACTGTCCCCAGACCAAATCTCTGGTTTTGTCCCCGGATTGGATTTGAACAGGGACTGGGGCAATTTCAAAGACAGTCAGTGCAGAATAAAAAAAAATCAGATTTGCACACCTCCACTCCGCCACTCCTACTAGCTTAGGGGGGTGTATTTTTTTTTTTTTTCATTATCTGTGCCCCTTTCTGATCATGTGCTGGTTGGAGTGGAGGGAATATTTCTTCAGTTTCAGGCGCATGCCCATTCAGCTCTGCTCGCATGTTCTTCTGCCTTGGCTCAAGTCCCGGCCAGCCGCCTGCCTGCTTATCTCCTTGCCTTCCCTGGAGGAGTGATATTCCTCTGCTCCCCATCCAGTAGTAAATGTGGATAATGACAGAACTCTGAACGGCCGCACTTCAAGGCTAAAATGATGCTTTATTCAAAATATTTAGGACACAGCAAATGACATCACAGCAAAAGATGCTAACACCTGATGCGTTTCGCACTAAGGCTAGTGCTTACTCATAGCTGGTTTACCTGGAGCAATCATCTCTGAGTTCCCAGGACCTGCCTTTATGTGGTGGTGTATATCTCCCCATCCAGTAGTAGCCGGGGACTGGAAAGTAAGCCCCCGTACACACAGTCGGAAATTCTGACGGAAAAGGCCCGATCGGATTATATTGTTGGAAAATCCGCTCGTGTGTGGGCTCTATCGGATTTTTTCTGTCGGATGACGAAAATGTGAGAGCAGGATCTCAAATTTTCCGACAACAAAATCTGATCGGACTTTTTCCGAACGTTTTGTAGAGAATTCCGATCGGACAAAGTGCCACGCATGCTCAGATCAAATTATGATCAAATTATGAGACCAAAGCTATTGGCTACTAGCCGCAACGTAGTCCCGTCGCAACAAACGAACGTCATCACCAGCCTTTCTCGACCTTTTCAACACAGAGGAACCCTTGAAATAGTTTTCTGGTCTCAGGGAATCCCTGCTAAAAATTAGAAATCTACAACTCATGATACATTAGTGTGATGGTCAGTGGGAAGAATGGTCCTTACACTTGTGGTCATTGGGAAGAATTACCTCCTTTACAGATAGCTAAAAAGATCAATGGTGTCAGTGGGAACTTATCTAAGAGGCAGAAATTGCCCAATGATGAAGGAACCCCTAGCAACCTCTGGAGGAACCCTGGTTGAGAATCACTGGTCATCACGTTACGAACGATCGGATTTTCCGACAACTTTGTCTGACCGTGTGTATGCAACACCAGTTTCGGACAAAATCCATCGGAACAAATCTGACTGATTTTGTTGTCGGAATGTCCGACCGTGTGTATGGGGGCTAAGACTTGACACGCTGTGAGGCAGGCGGTGGCAGCGATGGGCAGAGAGTCGATGATTGGTGCCATTACCAGTAAAAAAAAAAAAAAAGTCCCTGGATTTCATTTTAAAAATCTGGTCATCTTAGTTTACACCCACCTGCCATCTGATCCGATCTGCTAAATGGAAGGGGAATCCCCATCAATCTGTTAGCGGATCAGATTGGATGTTGCCAGGTGTAAACAGACACATGTCCATTTACATTTGGAGCTCAATAGAGGAGAATGGAGGTCCCGATCGGGTCTGCCCAAAAACTAGTGTGAAAGGGGCCTAAGAGCAGCAAAGGATCCCACAAGGGATGGGGTTACCACCTCATCCGTTTAAAACGGAACACATATTAATTACACAGGTTCTGAGGCCGATTAAGGTGGTAATTAAACTCTTGGTATCTTTAATTTAATCTGAATTAAATTAGCCTCAGAAACTGTGTAATTCATATGTGTTTCGGGTTTAAAGGGATGAGGTGGCAACTCTATCCAGGGATAGGACAATTATATATATATATATATATATATATATATATATATATAAAATCTATCATTATTTGCACACATATGGAGGATCATGCAGTCATGTGTGATTAATCCTTACTATATGCTACTTGAGTATTTACAGTGCATCCGGAAAGTATTTTACAGCGCTTCACTTTTTCCACGTTTTGTTATTTTACAGCTTTATTCCAAAATGGATTCAATTCATTATCTTCCTCAAAATTCTACAAACATTACCCGATAATGGCAACGTGAAAGACGTTTGTTTGAAATCTTTGCAAATTTATTAAAAATAAAAACGAAACAATCCCATGTGCAGAAGTACTCACAGCCTTCGCCATGCCACCCAACACTGAGCTCAGGTGCATTCTGTTTCTACTGATCATCCCTGAGATGTTTCTACAACTTGATTGGAGGCCACCTGTGGTAAATTCAGTTGATGGGACATGATTTGCCTTTCTATCATCTCAAACCAGTCTGCCAATTCTCCTCTGACAGCAACCAGGCATTTTCCTCCCCACAACTGACGCTCACTGGATATTTTCTCTTTTTCGGACCATTCTCTGTAAACCCAGAGAGATGGTTGTGCATTAAAGGTCCCAGTTTTTTAAATACCCTGGCGCCAACAACCACGCCACATTCAAAGTCACCTAAATCCCCTTTCTTCCCCATTCTGATGCTCAGTTTGAACTTCATCAAGTCGTTTTCACCACGTCTAGATGCCTAAATGCCTTGAGTTGCTGCCATATGATTGGCTGATTAGAAATTTGTGTTACCAAGCAATTGAACAGATGTACCTAATAAAGTGGCCAGTGAGTGTATTTTAGTTCGTGTTTTATTTTTTTTTATTTTTTTTTTTCAGTTGGTCAAATCTTCTCTCCTTTTCTCCTACGAATCTGACTGTTTTTGCTAAAACAGTACGAATAGTCTGAGCCAATTCTTCCCATAGATGTTTTCAATGATAGACTTGGGGGATCTAAACCTTCTGCATTTGTCTGATAGCTGCGCTGGGTCGGGCTGGTAATCTTGAACGTCGCAGCTGATATGTCAGAGTTGTGCAGCCTGCAGAATTCTAATGCCCTGTACACACGACCGGTTTTCCTGACGGAATAAACTCTGAAGGTTTTTCCGTTGGAATTCTGCTGAAACTATCTAACGTACACACGATCACACCAAAGTCCAATCGTCAAGAACGCAGTGACGTACAACATGTACGACGGGACTAGAAAAAGGAAGGCCAGTAGCCAATAGCTTCCTTCTCGTACTTGCTTCAGAGCATGCGTCGTTTTTGGTCCGTCAGTACAGCATACACACGAGCTGTTTTCCCGATAGGAATTTAAATTTAGAACATGTTCTCTTTCTTGGTCCGTCAGAATTTTCAACATAAAAAGTCCGATGAGGCCCACACACGATCGGAATATGCAATGAAAAGCTGCCATCTGACTTTTTCTGTCGGACATTCTGCTCGTGTGTACGTGGCATTAGAGATACAATCTGGGTAACAGGCACCTACCTGGGGGCAACTTGTGACTTATGAGGAATGCCAATATACTGTAGGCTATGGGATGTTCTCTATATCTTTCTATGGGATGTTCCCTATATCTTTCTATGGGATGTTCTCTATATCATTCTATGGGATGTTACAATAGTTTCACTCACAGCTATAAATTATTGAAAGAAAAAATTAATTTGCACTATAAGGGCAGTTAACAATAGCAACCAATGTTCATTGCTCTAAAATCAAATTTGAGGATACTTTGGGTTATTGCACTTGGCTCTGATAAAGTGAAGAACCCAACAGATATGGAGGAATCAGTGGACGTCATTTGGTAAAGTCCACTTTATGGGAGGAACAAAAAGCACCAAGTGTAAGGGGGGGGTCTTATAAAGCCTACAATCACTGCACATAAAGAGAAAAAGACCTGCACTGCCACAGTCATATCTCATGAATCTAGTGAAAGGGTGTGAAGTGTTGGATGCAGCCACAAGGTGGCAGTAGATCACCAGGATCCGGAGGAGACTATTACTGGAATGTGACCAGATGTGTGATCTGTCCATGGTGCTGAAATGAGAAGCGTCACCACTCAGCCCTGAACACAGCAATCATTGGGGGCAGTCTGATATGGAATGATTCCTGGAGATTTACCATGTCTTTACAAAGTCAGAATGTGTGTAGAAGCAACTCAAAGAACCAGAAAACCATACTGGGAATGACTGGCGTATGGAATGCATATACTATAGGCGGCACAGTGGTGTAGTGGTTAGCACTCTCGCCTAGCAGTAAAAAGGGTCACTGGTTTCGAATCCCAACCAGGATACTACCTGCCTGGAGTGTGCATGTTCTCCCTGTGCCTGTGTGGGTTTCCTCCGGGTACATCGGTTTCCTCCCACACTCCAAAGACATGCTGGTAGGTTAATTGGCTTCTGTCTAAATTCGCCCTAATATATGAATGCGAGTTAAGGGACCTTAGATTCTCCTTGAGGGTAGGGACCGATGTGAATGTACAATGTATATGTAAAGAGCTGCGTAATTGATGGCGCAATATAAGTACCTTAAATAATAATAATACAAGAGCCTGTTCATTATATCCAGAGCTATGTATAATGATTATTTTTTTTATTCTCTATATTTATATAGTCCACAGAGATGCACAGGGAGTAGAAAGTCTCTGTACCAGAAAAGCTTACATTCAAATATCCGTACTACAGTTAAGACTATTCTTATACATTTATATAGTGCTGACAGTGCCGTACAGAGAGCCAGTCACAGCAGTCTCTGCACTAGTCTCTTGCCGACCACACATTGTACATTTACTGTGACAGTGCAGTATCACACACATATATACACACTATATTGCCAAAAGTATTGGAACTTTAATGGCATCCCATCCCATACAAACACACTATATTGCCAAAAGTATTAGGACACCTTCCTTTACACACACATGAACTTTAAAGCGGGAGTAAACCCACTGACTTTTTAATTTTATTATTTTACACCTGTAAGGGAAAAGGCTTAATGAGCTAGTATGCTCAGTTCCCTTCACTGTGAGTGGCCGGAGCCGTGATGTCGTCACTTCTGCGCGTGCCCACGGGAGTTTTCTTCCCGACAGGGTCTGGCATCTGCCGGACTTTCAGCTGAGAATCCCCAGTGTGCATGTGCTGCTGAAGTCAGTGGCTCATTGCTAGGGGAATATCTCCTAAACCTGTGGCTTAGGAGATATTCTTTTTACCTACAGGTAAGCCTTATTATAGGCTTACCTGTAGGTCAAAGTTACAAATTTACCTATACCGCTTTAATGGCATCCCACTCTTAGTCCGTAGGGTTCAATATTGAGTTGGCCCACCCTTTGCAGCTATAACAGCTTGCCATTAAAGTTCATGTGTGTAAAGGAAGGCCTCCCAATACTACTACCAATATAGTGTGTGTGTGTGTGTGTGTGTGTGTGTGTGTGTGTGTGTGTGTGTGTGTGTATATGTATGTATATATGTGTGTGTGTGTGTGTGTGTGTATGTATGTATATATATATATATATATATATATATATATATATATTTGTGTGTGTGTATATATATATATATATAATGTGTAAAAAATGTATTTGCCCCTTCCTTATTTGTTACTTTTTTGCATATTTCTCACACTTAAATTATACAAATCATCAAAAAAATTTTAACATTACACAAAGATAACCCAAGTAAATCCAAGGTGAAGTTTTTAAATTATTATTTATTTATTATTATTTTATTTATTAACCTCCCTAGCGGTAATCCCGGGTTGGGATTTTAGTATCATAAGCGGTAACCCCGAGCCAGACTCGGGATCGCATCGCTGGATACAGGGAGACTTACTTACCTTGTCCCCTGGATCCAGCGATGTCCCCTGCACTGTGTGATCGAGCTGTCCTCCGCTCAATTCACACAGTGCCCGAGTGCCGCCGAGCTCCGTTCCCTGCGACGTTACGATGCACAGGAGCGGAGATCGGTGCCAAATTCAAAAAAGTAAAAACACACAAAGTACTGTAATCTTACAGATTACAGTACTGTATAAAAAAAAATACACACCCCCCTTTGTCCCTAGTGGTCTGTGCAGTGCCCTGAATGCACTTTTATATTATAAATACAGTTTTTTTCTGCCTGGAATTTGGAGATTGTCCATAGCAACCAGAAAGTGTCCCTTTATGTCAAAAGTGATTTTAGACCAACTAGAAAACAGCGATAATTATAATCACTTGCAGAATTGAGCGATAGCGATTTGTGGGGAAATTCGTCATCAAACACTAAATCTAATGACAGCGACAATTCTGCAAATGAGCAAATTTCAGTGTTTTTGGATTTGATTATATTATTGAATCATTTTTATTATTATTTATTATATTATAAACTTTATCATACCCGGGATGTCTGCTAGACTCTAGTTTGAACAAACTTAAGAGTTATTCCTAAGAATTACAGGACTACAATATAAAACACCAAATTTCCATGCAAAATAATTGTACCACTTTCAGCACCTAAAACCAGAACTAATCATACCGCCAGGGAGGTTAAGGGAAAATAGCTGTTCAAACCTGCCTGTGAAAAAGTAATTGCCGCCTTCCCTGCTGAATCATGAATGAACTGTGATTAACCACAATTGAGAAAGCTGAGTTAAATTTCACATGCCACACCTAGGTCTGATTACTGCCAGACCTGTTGAATCAAGAAATCACATAAATGGAAGCTGTCTGACAAAGCGAAGCACACTAATAGATCACAAAAAGCAACACATCATTCCACACGCTAAAAAAATCTAGAAAGGGTTTCAAAGCCATTTCTAAGTCTTTGGAACTCCAGTGAACCACAAATTGAAATAACTTGGAACAGTGGTGAAACTTCCCAGGAGTGGCTGACCTATAAAAAATTACTCCAAAAGCACGACGACGACTCATCCAGAAGGTCATAAAAGAACCCAGAACAACATCTAAAGAACTGCAGGCCTCACTTTCCTCAGGTAAGGTCAGTGTTCATGATTCAACAATAAGAAAGAGACTGGGCAAAAATGGCCTCCATGGGAGAGTTCCAAGGCCAAAGCCACTTGCTGACCAAAAAGAACACAAAGTCTCACCTCACATTTACCAAAAAACATCTTGATTATCCCCAAGATTTTTGAGCAAATAAATGTAACTTTTTGGAAGGTGTGCATCCCATTACATCTGGCATAAAACAAATACAGCATTTCATAACAAGAACATCATACCAACAGTCAGATATGGTGGTGGTAGCGTGATGGTCTGGGGCTGCTTTGCAGCTTCAGAACCTGGACGATTTACCATAATTGATGGAACCATGAATTCTGAGCTCTGCCAGAAAATCCTAAAGGAGAATGTGCAGCCATCAGTTCGTGACCTCATGCTCAAGTGCACTTGGGTTATGCAGCAGCACAATGATCTGAAAACCTAACACCAAGTCCATCTCCAAATAGTTCAAACAAAGCAAAATTTAGGTTTTGGAGAGGTCTAGTCAAAGCCTTGACTTAAATCCAATTGAGATGCTGTATCACGACCTTACACAGGCCATTCATGCTGGAAAAACCCTCCAATGTGGCTGAATTAAAACCATTCTGCACAGAAGAGTGGGCCAAAATTGCTCCACAACAATGTGAACGACTCATTGCCAGTTCTCGCAAACGCTTGATTACAGTTGTTGCTGCCAAGGGTGGCACAACCAATTATTAGGTTTAGAGGGCAATTACTTTTTCACATAAAGCCCAGCAGATTTGGACAGCTTTTTTGCCTTAATAAATTAAACCATCATTTAAAAATTGCATTTTGTATTTACTCGGGTTATCTTTGTGGAATATAAAAAAATGGACCCTCACGCCACTAAGTGCTATACGTGAAAATGTATCTAAATACAAAATAGAATGGAAAATTAACCAATACAAAATATAAGTGAAATAACCAGTGAAGTGATACAAAAGTGCAAGTGCTACTAAATAATACAAAATGCAGCGGGACAAAATAGTCAACACAAACTATCACATCAAATAAATAAAATAAAGAGTCCTGCGCAAATCGTGCCACTGAAAAAATTGATGATGAATATACATATAAAAATATGAAAAAATTGTAAAAACAGTCAATAAAAAATCAAAATAAACACACCAATAAGTGAAGATATAAAGTGAAAAAACAAGAGAAAGAACGGGACCAAATGTTCCAAAATATATAAATCCAGGCTCTCAGAACTCTCACCTCAAGATGAAGTGAAAATAACCCCAAAAACTTCTCCTTTGCTTCTCTGTATACAATAACCAAGGAATTGCAGATAAAGCATGTAGTATACACTTCTGCCACTAGAGGGCCATTTCCAGCTCTTGAATGTAATACTGCAGCTATAGGCTTGTATTTCCGTGGTGTGGAACTTAAAAAGAACACAGAGGAGAGGGGGAAAAGGGAGAGAGAAGGGGACTCCAATCGTGTAGTGGTTTCAATAAAGTGAACAAATTTATTAAGCGATAAAATAGACTCTCACATTTAAAAGTAAAAATTCAGACAGAATAAGATGGAGATCTGGCGTCTTCCGCCAGTCTTACGCTACTTCCGGTTTGTCCTACGGCCACTCCCTACGCGTTACGTCATACCACGTGACTTCTTCAGATCCCCAGAGCCCTCAGAGGTTTGTTTAAGATCCTTAGTGAACAAACAGCATCATTAAGGCCAAGGACCATACCAGACAGGTCGGGGATAAAGTTGTGGAGAAGTTTAAAGCAGGGTTAGGGTATAAAACAATATCCCAAGCTTTGAACATCTCACAAAGTACTCTTCAATCCCTGATCTGAAAATGGAAAGAGTATGGCACAACTGTAAACCTACCAAGACATGGCCGACCACCTAAAATGACAGGCTGGGCAAGGAGAGCATTAATCAGAGAAGAAGCCAAGAGGTCCATGGTAACTCTGGAGGACCTGCAGCAATCCACAGCTCAGGTGGGAGAATCTGTCCACAGGACAACTATTAGTCGTGCACTCCACAAATCTGGCCTTTATGGAAGAGTGGCAAGAAGAAAGCCATTGTTGAAAGAAAGCCATAAGAAGTCCTGTTTGCGAGAAGCCATGTGGGGGACACAGCAAACATGTGGAAGAAGATACTCTGGTCAGATGAGACCCAAATTTAACTTTTTGGTCTAAAAGAAAAATGCTATGTGTGGCAGAAAACGAAAACCCTGCAAATCACCCTGAACACGCCATCCTCGCCGTGAAACATGGCGGTGGCAGCATCATGTTGTGGGGATTCCTTTCTTCAGCAGGGACAGGGAAGCTGGTCAGAGTTGATGGGAAGATGGATGGAGCCAAATACAGGGCAACCTTAGAAGAAAACCTGATAGTCTTCAAAAGACTTGAGACTGGGGAGGAGGTTTACCTTCCAGCAGGACAACTACCCTAAACCTACAGCCAGAGCTACAATGGAATGGTTTAGATCAAAGCATATTCATGTGTTATGCCGCGTACACATGATCGGAATTTTGGTCAGAGAAAGCTCTGATGGTTTTCCCGACAGAATTCCAACTGGATTTCGCTCAAGCTGTCTTGTATACACACGGTCACATCAAATTCCGACCGTCAAGAATGCTGTGATGTACAACACGTATGACAGGACTAGAAAAGAAGTTCAGTAGCCAATAGCTTCCGTCTCATAGTTGAATCTGAGCATGCGTGATTTTTTTGCTCATTGGAATCGCATACACGTGATCGGAAACTTTTTTCCATCGGAAAAATTGAACCTGCTCTCAATCTTTTGCTGGCGGAAATTCGGCCAGCAAAATTCTGATGGAGCATACACACGGTCGCATTTTCCGACGTAAAGCTCTTTGGTCTTTTGCTGGCCGAAATTCCGACCATGTGTACGCGCCATCAGAATGGCCCAATCAAAGTCCAGACCTAAATCCAATTGAGAATTTGTGGCAAGACTTGAATATTGCTGTTCACAGATGCTCTCCATCCAATCTGACAGAGCTTGAGCTATTTTGCAAAGAATTGGCAAACATTTCACTCTCTAGATGTGTAAAGCTGGTAGAGTCATCCCCAAAAAGACTTGCATCTATAATTGCAGCGAAAGGGGGTTCTACAAAGTATTGACTCGGGGGGCTGAATACAAATGCACTCCACACTTTTCACATATTTGTGAAAAATTTTTTTAAAACCATTTATAATTTTCCTTCCACTTCACAATTATGTGCAACTTTCCCAATAAAATACATTTACGTTTTTGGTTGAAATATTACAAAATGTCAAGGGGTATGTATAATTTTTCAAGGCACTGTATGTTACTGGAAGGGGTACACTGGACTGGTGGAGTGGGCGCAGGCTTAGTACGTCCCTCCTAATACAATAGAGGAATTCTGTATTATTACGGAACACAGTACAGGCTCATCTCTAAGTCAGGGAACTGCCTTAATGTTAAATTGTTTACATGACCTCAGTCTCCGCCTGGTCCCAGGCATTGATGAGCACGCACCGCAAGAAAGGTACTCCCGTATGCACAGGCTCAGATGACCCCGCCCACATACAGTCAGATTGTAATGTGTATGGCAACCTTTCCCTAGCCATAAAAGCAGTTCTCTTTGATTAGATGACTGTAGCAGCTCCCCAATCATGTAATGTCTGAGACACCAGGATTGTAAACTCTTGCAATCCAGCTTCTTTCAGTGTCCTGGATGTTGCTAGTGTGCCCATTTATTGCCCAGCACTTTATAAAGAAGTCTGGAAGTGCATTTAGAAGGCAGGCAGGGCCAGATATATAGTAGGTATTTGGTAAATGTGTCATGTCCAGGGAGAAGCTGCTTGTGCTTCTTGTGTCCCAGCTGATTATCTTCTACTCCAGAAACTGTCTGTCTGATATGTATGACTAGTGTGAAGATGGAAGTGTTGTGTGTAAATGATTTATGCAGGCATGAACAGCTGTGCCCACTCTTACACTGCCTAGCATATGGAAGGGAGACTGAGCTGGGACAAACAGACAGGAAAGTCATGGAGTCTGGAAGGATTCTGCTCATATGTTCACCACCCAGAGAGCAGCAGAAATGTGTTCAAAAGGGAAGAGAATTACTGTGCCCCTTCCTGGTACCTATGGGGGGGATCCATGCTCGCCTCCCAGCAGCGTCTTGTTTGATAATTAAAAATTGATGAACTCACCACTGACCAAAAAGCTTGACCTCTTTTGTAAAAATGTACGCAAAAGGGTGGAGCCAAAAATATCACAGCGGGGCTTGTTAAAAGTGACCCCAATGATGTCATAGCAGGGTAAGGGAAGGGCAGGCTCAGAACTGTCACATTGGGTGAAAGTGGTCCAGTACATTACAGCTTAGGGAATAGTTTTAATGTTCATGGTTGATTGCCATGTTTTGGGATTTCTGTTGGAACCCCTCTGGGTGTTATTCCATAACATGGCATATCTACATCTGCCTACATATGGCCACTTCCACATCCTCTGGCTACATCTCCTGGTATAAAGCAGAGAATGTGAATCCACTGAGCGCTGCATGGAGTGAATGTTGTGCAATGGAAGCTGAGACTCGGTGTGTGATTGATGTTCCACTAAATTGGTATTATTTCCAGCAGATACAAATTCACAGGAAGTAATACGATCACTGAGTGATTGCATATCATATGTAGAGGAGGACACAAGGGATGGGTCCTGGATGGCGGGTATATTTCCCCACTATTTCCGTTATGCTCTTTTTAAGGGGGGTGGTTTGAAAACTCTCTTGGCAATTGATGAGACTGGACGTCCCAAATATTTCTTGAACTTCCTTTACCGCAAAGATAGGCTATTTCATATAATAAATGCCACCCATTTTACTTTTGGCTTTCCTTTTCTATAACTGCCTAAGTCAGACCCCTTGGGGGATTCCTGCATGGCATAATTCACTTATTTTCTTTGTTGCGTTTTTTCTCTTTTTCAGTTCCTATATGAATTCCCAATAAAAATCTTTTAGTTCTTGGATCATCCTGACACACAATTTAATACCTATGACCTTGTGCCATTTGCATTGATTCAATTAACTTTTTCAGGTAACTATTACTGATTCTGTTGCCTATATTATTTTCCCATTTATTTATTCATATTACTCCATCCTATTTACAAATTTCAATCTGGCTTTATCATTTCACCTTTGGCCAGATACTTTCTATTTACATTTTACTATTTATTCCTCTCTACAGACCCAAATGGCGATATACTCTCTCGGTCTTGGTCATTAGCCATTATAGGCTTATACCCAAACCTAACTGATTTTCCAATGATATCATATGAATTCATTATCGATACGGGGAGCTCTGGCGACTTTGGTGAGATCTTATTATTATGTACTTTGTACCCATATTTAATTTATAACTGCAATTGAACCTAAATATGTACTTATTAAACATTGACACTATTTTATCTTATTTTCCCTAATAGACCAATTTAATTACCTTAATTTGTACTTTTGATATGTTTATTCTACCTAATTGTAGTAATTTACTTAAACATTCACTGCATATCTTTATTATTTTAGTGTTAATTATTGGCTGCTTAAATTTCCTGAAGAAGCTCAAATTTAGCGAAACATGTTGAAAATCGCAGCTTTTCTCTTTCCCTGCATGGACAAAAGTCGGGTAATCCTGAAGTGCCTTTCCACGCTGTAATGGGCAAAATTGTTTTTATGAATGTATAAGTTATGTTACTGTCTTTGTATAATATGAATAAAATTACATCCTTTTATCTATTTTTCTGTTAATTTTGTGATTTGATACCCTAACAGTCCCTGGGGTTGGTGATTCCCCAGCCCCTGTCTTGGCCCCCCCTCCTTTTTCTCTTTATATAATTATTGGGACGTGGTATCCTTGGTGATTTGATTCCCTCTCTCTCAAAATTTTTTCTAACGTCTGGTTTGAAAACATAGTTGAGTGCTCAGGAGTTCTCACCTATGCAGGGTGAGGGGTTCTAAATAGTCTGGTTGGAGAGGATTGATTTTCAGTACTCTCGGGATTGGTAAATCCCTATCTGGGACCCAGAATTTGGAGGTTAGAGACCTTTGGGTGGGAAAGAACCTTCAACTCAGAATAGAGGGACTTGAAGGAGTTAACTCATCTGCATCCGAGTTCAGAAAAGGAAGAGGAAAAAGCTAGCACCTGGTCCCATGAGTTGTCAGTCCGCCCCCTGCCTATCTGTGAGGTGGAGAAAAGCAAAAGACATAGCTGAACGAGCAATGTGGGATAGCTCTTTGGGACCCCTGAGGCAGATGAGAGCTTTCAATACCCTGTTAAGTGATGAGCGTGACTGGCAGTGAACCGACTCTTTATTTTATTGTGCCAACAATTGATAAACTTTTTTTTTTTTTTGCTGATGATAAGCTGATTTTCAGTTTGCCTGCTTTAAATAGAAAGGACTGTTTGCTTTTACCAACACGTTTGGCTATTGATCTGGTGCTCCTCAAAGTTACCTCGGGGAAGCCCAAAAATATTACCTGCAGAAGAAGCAGTTGAAAAAAGGAAAAGGGGCAGATTTGCATACACAGTCCCCATATTCCCTGTACAGGCTTGTCTATACTCTGACCCCAGCAACCCCCATCTGCCTGCTTTGCGGTATCCCATTTCCTCAGTGTACATTGTGGGTCATTATTCATTATTTTATTCCATCTCTTCCTGCCCTGGCAGCATGCGCAATATGTCTTCCTGATATTCATCTGTCTCACTGACCAGCTATTCCTCTCCACATCAACCCATCACCACCACCAAATGAATATTACCCGCAGCCAAGGCCAAAATCCTGCTAATTAGACTCTGTAGTTTGCCCCATTACACTTCCAGCTCAGCTTCCATTAATACCGACTTTAATTAATGACTCCTGATAAGCATCATTAATACGATGCCACGTGTAGCTTCAATTACAAATTGTAATGTGATAGCATTCAACAGAGTATTGAAGGCAACCTTGTGAGCGTTAATCCCTCTTATCTATATGTAAAGCAACTGATGTGTGCTAGAATCCTTTTTTTTTTAACATAAATACTGCAGTGCATGTGACATATATATATACATGTGTGCATTATAACGCCTCAGTGCTGAGACATGCCATGTTAGGAATCGGCTACCTTGTTAGTGCTGGTACATAGACCCAACAACACTGCAAATCAAAAGGGAGGAAGCAGCTGTCCTAGCAAGGCTAAAGTCCTTGAACAAGCAATGGGAGACAGTACTAACTCAGACTGTTCTCTTCCAGTGAATATGTGCTAAGGCATAGTGTTTACAATGATACAGAATCATCTCCTGTGCCGCCTACTAACATTACTGTTTGGATTCTCAACACAGAGACCTCCAATCTGCACAAGCCTGAACCTCTTCAAGTCCACAAAGCAAGTGCATTTATACAGCAAACCACATCACCTCCTGCCAATGACAAGGTGGCTCCCAGCAACAAGCCACAGTTCAAGCAACAGCCAACAGAAGCCTTAGAAACTAGGCTAAATGCTCTTGCAACACAATTTTATCCGGATAAACCTCACCCTTATTCCACCAGAGAACTTTCATGCCCAAGCGGTACACTCTGGTCAGCACAATGCAATTACGTGCATGACTCCAGTATCCAAGCCCAAAAATAAACAAAACTTTTCTGCTCTTATAACTCTGCCCCTATCTATGTTACCTGCTGATGGTGCCCCATCCTCCTCCATGCTGATGACTGCTGCTGATGCGATCATGTCCCCCTCCATGCTTATGACTGCTGCTGATGGTGCCCAGTCCTCCTCCATGCTAACGACTGCTGCCGATTGCCATCCAGTCCTCCTCCATGCTGATGACTTCTGTCGATTGCCATCCAGCCCTCCTCCATACTTATGACTGGTGCCAATTGCCGTCCAGTCCTCCTCCATGCTGATGGCTGCTGCCGATGCCATCCAGTCCTCCTCCATGCTGATGGCTGCTGCCGATGCCATCCAGTCCTCCTCCATAATGACACCTGCTGATGGTGTCCATGCCTTCTCCATGCTGATGCCGCATGCTGATAGGGTCTGCTGTCCGATGACAAGTCTACCATTGATCTTGGATATCTTCTCCCTACCACCCCACCAGGTTCTATTGACTCTATTCCAGCTGCTCAGTTGGATTGTTATGCAAAGGCTGAGTGTCCACCTGCTAATGGGTCATCTGCTGGGCCCGAGGTTCATTTGATGGTTGCCTTGATTCTCTCTGGCAGTGTGTTGCTCCTATGGTGCCAAAGCCTGGTGGTCCAGACATACCCTTGATAACTGGTAGTTGCATCTGCCTTCATAGCCATGGTCATGGTAAGCTCCCGGGGAATGGCGGCGTACGATCTGTGCCTTGCCATAGCTCTGGGTGTACTAGGGGACCCGGGTCAGGTAAGCTGTGCCTCAGAGAGCACTAGGTGGTTTTTGATGTGCACAGCAAGTCATGGAAACCGGGCATGCTATAGGATTATATTATATAGGTTCCAGTACTGTCACATGACCCGGGGCTAAGTCTGCAGATAACCTGTGGAACCCCAGCACTGGGGTACCTGCTGTGTAGGGACTACTGAATACTGTACATCTCAGAGGCTCTGACCAGCAAAAAACCCAGCCAGTTTTGGGAAACCCGGCAGTGGGGTTCTCACCAAGCATTCAGATGTTGGCAGCGGGGTGCTCGGTCGTCTTGCAGACCCCGGTGGTAGGGCCTTATGGAGCGACCGCCATCTTTATAGCCAGAATTTGGCGATTTTATCTCAGCCATTCGGTAAGTATGAGGTCTCTGTTTCAGACCTCTCTTGCCAATCATTCCGCCTGGCCCCATTTATCAACAATATACATCTATTGATCTTATCACTTACATTACAGATACAACATACATGCATCCGTCCCTGAAGAAGTGAGCAGGTGTCACAGATCAGCTGCGGAGCTGATCTGTGTCTCACCTTTACTGCAGTGGATCGGCTGGCATCTGTTGTTCCACTGGCGGGTGTTCAGCTCTGTGCACTCTGCAGCTATGGGTGTCGCCGCCCTTCACCTGTTGCCTAATATATGTTTCCTTCCTGCTACTTACTGTCCAGCCCCTCATGTGCTTCTCTATTTAAATCCCTTTCTAACCAGCTACCATTGCTTAAGCAACATTTTGTTTCTAAAGCTCCCCTGTGTATCCTGTTTTACCTGACCTCTCATGAACTGATCTCTTGTGTACCGACCTGGCTTGTTCTGATTACGTTGTCTGCAGCCCGCCCTGACCTTGGCTCACTATCTGGCTCTCCTTTGCTTCATCCATCCATCCTTGTCTAACAGTGTCTTCTGGTACTTCCCTAACCAGCAGGATGAACCCAGGGGTCGTGACCTGGGGTCAGCACCCAGCTAAGCCCAAACCTTCATGAGAGGGTCCCTGGCAGAACACTGGCTGGCTCTTAGATTCCGCGCCCCGGGGGATACCGTGTCACCTGCTCGTCTGTGGGCTCACTGTAAGTGGTACCGTGACAGCAGGGTCTCGTAAAATGCATAGGGCTTTATTGATGCTTGTTTTATGCTGGTACATGCTGGGTATTATTGCCTGCATTATGTTTACATCCTTGTCCATATGTATGTACATTTTTCTTTTCCTATTGTGTATTTACTGACCTAGCAACTTTCAAGTTTTATTGTTGCTCATTGATGTATAACACTTGTAATAAATCTTTGTATATTTATTTTCATCTGTGTTGTGTGGATTGGCTACTATGCCGGGTAAATCGTTGTTGCCACTCCGTCACGTAACAACATTTTGAAATGAATACATTGATTTTGTCTCAGTGCTCACTGTGAACATTGGCTAAACCTTTCTCACCACATTTAAAGTTCCAGGGCTATTTCTCTTGTTTTTTTTTTGTGCACTGTTAGGGATGGGGGTGTCAGAGGGGTCACACCAGACCTTGATCTCCTTCTTATTTTTTATGGAGAGTCCAGAGGCTGCTCCTTAAGGGTGGTGGGGGGGGGGGGGGGATCTGTCAGGGTTGAGAGGAAAAGGAAGTACAGAGAGTTACTGAGAGGAGAAAGAAGGAAGTACAGAGTTTCAAATATTGGAGGAGGAAGGAAGTGGAGAGTGTCACTGGGAGGAGAATGAAGTACAGAATGTCAATGAGAGTAGGAAGGAAATACAGAGAGTTACTGAGAGGAGAAAGAAGGAAGTAAAGGGTGTCCTTGAGAGGAGGAGGAAGGAAGTAGAGAGTGTCAATGAGAGGAGGAGGAAGGAAGTAGAGAGTGTCAATGAGAGGAGGAGGAAGGAAGTAGAGAGTGTCAATGAGAGGAGGTGGAGGAAGGAAGTAGAGAGTGTCAATGAGAGGAGGAGGAGGAAGGAAGTAGAGAGTGTCAATGAGAGGAGGAGAAAGAAGGAATTAGGGAGTGTCACTGAGAGTAGAAAGAAGGAAGCAGAGTGTCACTGCGGGGAGGAAGAAGGAAGTGCAGAGAGTCACTGAGAGAAGGAAGTAGAGAGAGTCATTGGAAGGAAGTACAGAGTGTCACTGCGGGGAGGAGAGAGAAAGTAGAGAGTGTCACAGAGAGGAGAAAGAGATACAGAGTGGCACCCAGAAGAAGAGGAAGAAAGTACAGTGTTGCCAAGAGGAGGAAGAAGGAAGTACAAATGTGACTCAGAGAAGAAAGGAAATATAAAGTGCCACTGATAGAAGGAAGGAGGAAGTAAGCACAGGGTGTCACTGAGAGGAGGAAGGAAGAACAGAATGTCACTGACAGGAGGATAAGGAAGTATAAGTATAAGTATAAGTAAGAGCATCACTGAGAGGAAGAAGGAAGTGGAGAGTGTCACTGAGAGGAGGAGGAGGAAGAATGTACAGCATGTTGCTGACAGGAGAAGGGGGTTCAATATTTGGTAGGGGAACCTGACTGAGGGAGGGAAATTCTGCAAAAGTAAAGCCACAAATAAGCCATAGCTGTGCTCATGCATTATTCAGTATTCCTCATGTTTAATTCTCGGGTGTTTATAAGTAAGGCACAAATAAGAAGCAGCAGACGTAGCTTTCCTTATTGGATCCCTGTGGCTCTCGGCATGAGAGCTCAGCATGGAGGCCGGGACAGACCTACACGATGGCTCCATTAGCTTCTAACGAGGGCTGACCTGCTCTGATGTCTCACTGCCCCTCCATCATCAGTCTAAGCTTTTAAGAGAAGAGGGACCCTGCTGAGTATTGCTCACAATTTTCTGCAGCACGGGCTGAGCACACAGGCTTCAATGAATAAGCAACAGTATGGTGATAATTTAAGCCCAACAAATCCCCCTTGGCACAGCATGGGTTAAATGAGCAGCATAATATGTAGGCCCCTTTCACTGCCGTGGATTTACCCATCCATAGAGTTGATGAAGAAGAGCTGCTGAATACTTTTCAGCTTTGTGGGGTTAATGGAGGATTTCAGTGCAGTTCTTGTGTTAAAGGTCTTCATTTTTTCAGCAGTGATGAGTTTAATGGCGTGCGTCCTAATGCGGTGATACATTGCAGTCCTAGGAATCAGAACAGAGGGGAGTAAAATATACTTTACGTAAGGCTCTGCCCATTGCTACAGAATAAAAACTGACTACACCTCTACCACCTCACAATCTGACCTGGAGAAGTCTGCAGTCATTAGCATCAGTACTGGGGCCAGAGGACATCCTTGTCCTGTGAAGAAGGGGGTTGTTGAGTTGCCTTTTTTTGACAAGTAATAGGTTCTATGAAGGCATGAACAGCAGGTGTGTGGCCTCATTCTTTGAAATGGGCAGCCCTAGGGAGGAAGAGTTAACAGGTGGTCTTGCTTTGAATAGAAATGGCAGGCAATTGGGCTTGTTCTTTTAAGGAATGGTTAGTGGATGACTTTACTCTGTAAATGTACAGTATGCATGGCCTTATTCTCTAGAGCAGGGGTCTCCAAATTTTTGTAAACAAAAGGTCAGTTTACTGTCCTTCATACTTTACTGGGACTGGACTGTGACCGGTGGGAGTAGAAAAGGTCCTGACATCATTGGGAAAAACCATGCCCCATTGTTTGTTTTACTTGGAGTAATTGCGCCCCATTATTGGTGTAAATGGGAGGTATTGTGCCCCATGGTTGATGTCATTGGGAGGAATTGGGCCCCATTGTTGGTGGGATTTTGAGAAATTGTGCCCCATCATTGGTGTTATTGGAAGGATTTGTACCCCCCGATGCTGCATCTACCTAGGTGAGTATAAATGTGTTTTTTTTTATTTTTATTCCAAACAAGTTTTATTGAAACAAATACAAGGTGAAGTAAGATGGTTGTATTACAGTTCCAGGTTTCGGAACATGTTACATGTTAGACTTGCTATAAGAATTACAGGTAGAGTCATGAAATAAAACAATAAATAAATAAATAAAATCAATTACGGGTGGACAATCATAACAAGGAGATACTTGTAGAGCTTTGTTGTTTTAGATAGAAGTCAACCGTAACAATGCATTTTGAGAAAGAAAATAAGGTTATCATGGATAAAGATTATGAAAGATTATTGATGATATAGATTGTGATATTCTGGGATGGGTAAGTATATCTGATGTAGACAACGTGGTACAGGATATATCAATTAGGTGCTTCCAGTAGTTGTATTTATTTTGTGGGGTTTCTCATGTTACGTAGTGATTCCTGTTTGTCTCAGTGCGAGTGTCCAGAACAGGCACTATGGTGAGTCCAATTTTGTGTTAGAAATTTTGGAGGGGAGAGAGAAAGAAAGAAGGGGGGGGGGAGGGGGGGGGGTAGTGTTTATGGTGAGCAAGAATAAAGAAGAGAAATTACTAGGTGTCTAGCTAAATTTGCTTATCTACGTATGTAAATGTGTGAATTTATTCCAATTAAATGTATAATTAGGTTTCATTTGTATAATAACTTAGCATGATATAAACATATTGTTGTAACAGCCCTTCTTTTCCCTAGTGTGCAGTGAACAGGTTGTAAAGAATGGATTTGGGCTTGTGACAAGAGACGGGTGTAATGTGGGGGGGGGGGGGGGGGAATGCCCATTGTCTTTAGATAGTTATTGTAGGACTGGAATTGGCTCCAACCAGCCCATGTAGATGTAAATTTGTGGGGGAAGTCATGTGTGATAGCGATGAGCTCCTCCACCTCTGCTATTTTGTTTATATGTTTGTACCAGTCTGGCAGGGATGGGGTTTTGGTGGTACCCCATAGTTTAGGTATGCACATTTTAGCTGAATTAATTAACATAATTGCTAAAGATTTGTGATATGGTGTGTTTTTAGAGACACGGTGTTGTAGTAGGAACTGTGCAGGTGTGAGAGCTTGAGGTTATTTTGTTTGTTTGCGTGTGAACTTTCTTCCAGATAGATTCAATGAGTGGACAACCCCACTAAATATGTAGGAGATCACCAGTGGCTTGTTGGCATCTCCAGCATTGATCAGGTATGGGGGCATCGAAATTGTGTAGGATAGAGGGGGTGCAGTACCAAGGGGAGACTATTGTGTAGTTGTTCTTTTGGATAGAAACGTTAATGGAGCCTTTGTGTATGTGACAATATATTTTTTTCCCAATTGTTATTTGTTACGTTTATGTGGAGATCTTGGGCCCAGGCCTTGCAGGCCTTTCCATCTTCTGCTTAAGTGTTTTCCCACAACATGTTATGAACAGTCGAAATAATATGACGTTGGGGCATTTGGTTTAAGCATAGTTTTTCGAAGGAAGTCAGAGATTTGGATTTTAGTCTCATCTGACCACCTTAAATGCACCTTGAAGTTTCTGAGGCCACATGGAAAAAGTTGTTCTGGTCAGATGAGGTTTGGAAAGATCCGTTGGATAGAGTTTACATAGTGTCTAATTTACAAGTATTCCAGAGTGTTTTATTGTGGCGCTGCCAAAAGTGTGTTTTATATTTTCATACGATTGTAGCCTTTGTCATTTTTGTAAGGAGATGGTTTATTTGTATGCCAGTATTTGCTTGCTTGAGAGTGGGTGAGGGGCCAATCTGGAAGGGAATTCTGATGAACATTTTGTTTTTTGTTTTTTAAATCCCGAACTTTTCTTTTAAGGGCAGGATCACCATGTGAAAATAAAGGGGAAAAAAAGCATTAGGAAAAGGGAACCAATGCAGCAACCACATCTAAGGGTTGGTAAGCTGCAATAATTTTTTTTTTTTTTATATATACGCTTTAACCACTTAAGGACCAAGCCTCTTTTTGAAATTTGTTGTTTTAACTGTGCTTTTTTTTTTTTTGCTACAAAATTACTTAGAACCCCCAAATATTATACATGTTTTCTTTCTAACACCCTAGAGAATAAAATGGCGGTTATATATTTATATTAGTGGATATAAAAAGTCTACACACCCCTGTTAAAATGTCAGGTTTCTGTGCTCTAAAAAAGAGAAATAATTTTAGAACTTTTTCAAACTTTTAATGTGACCTATAAACTGTACAACTCAATTAAAAAACAAACTTAAATCTTTTAGAATGAAGAAGTAAAAATAAAAAGATAATAATGTGGATGCATAGGTGTGCACTCCGTGTTATAACTGGGGACGTAGCTGTGTTCAGAATTAGGCAATCACATTCAAACTCATAGTAAATAGGAGTCAGTACACAACTACCATCAATTAAAGTGCCTCTGATTAACCCCAAATGAAGTTCAGCTGTTCTAGTAGGTCTTTCCTGGCATTTTCCTAGTCGCATCCTACAGCAAAAGCCATGGTTCGTAGAGAGCTTCCAAAGCATCAGAGAGAAAATATGGCACAACAGTGACTGAACAAGAACTGGATGTTTTTTTCTACGAAATTGATGAGAAGAAAATGGGTCAGAGAGGCTGCCAAGAGGCCTACAGCAACATTAAAGGAGCTGCAGGAATATCTGGCAAATTTTGGCTGTGTGGTACATGTGACAACAATCTCCCTTCTTATGTTTGGGCTATGGGGTAGAGTGGCAAGATGGAAGCCTTTTCTTACGAAGAAAAACATCCAAGACCCGATAAATTTTGCAAAAACACACACAAAATCTCCCAAAAGCATGTGGGAAAATGTGTTCTGGTCTGATGAAACCAAGGTTTAACTTTTCGGCCATAATTCCACAAGATATGTTCGGCGCAAAAACAAAACTGCACATCACCAAAAGAACACCATACGCACCGTGAAGCATAGTGGTGGCAGCATCATGCTTTGGGGCTGTTTTTCTTCAGCTGAAACAGGGGCCTTAGTCAAGGTAGAGGGCATTCTGAACAGTTCCAAATACCAGTCAACATTGGTACAAAACCTTCAGGCTTCTGCTAGAAAGCTCAATATGAAGAGGAACTTCATCTCTCAGCATGACAATGACCCAAAGCATACATCCAAATCAACAAAGGAATGGCTTCACCAAAAGAAGATTAAAGTTTTGGAATGGCCCAGCCAGAGCCCAGACTGGAATCCGATTGAAAATCTATGGGGGGATCCGAAGAGGGCTGTGCACAGGAGATGCCTTTGCAATCTGATAGATTTGGAGTGTTTTTGCAAAGAAGAGTAGGCAAATATTGCCAAGTCAAGACTCAGACTCAGACTCATACCCAAAAAGACTGAGTGCTGTAATAAAATCAAAAGGTGCTTCAACAAAGTATTAGTTTAAGGGTGTGCACACTTATGCAACCATATTATTTTATTTTTTTATTTTTTACTTCCCTCTACCCAAAAGATTTCAGTTTGTACAATTTATAGGTCAGATTAAAGGTGGAAAAAGTTCTGAAATGATTTATCTTTGTCTCATTTTTTTTTTTTTTTTTACATCACAGAAACCTGACATTTTAACAGGGGTGTGCAGACTTTTTATATCCACTGTATATCTCAACATTATCAGACCCCTATGATTCAACTCACTCAGATAACCACCCTTTCAAACTTCTGTATTGAAATTTTCTTTATTGAAGTTTTAGTCAGCAGTTGAGACTGCACCCTGTGGTTCAGAAAAATGAACTGTTGAAACTACCAGATGAGAAGAAACCAGATCAGGTTCGGAGACTGTTTATGGAAGGAGAGTTTTACCAGATGCAAAGACCTTTTAGTAGGCCAAGTGAGAGACTAGTCTAGTTTGGTCACAACAAGCTCTCCCGCCATCTGAGGCTATGGCATGGAGTGTATGCTGGTGCTATTGTAAGCAAAAGATTGTGAGTTTGAAGCCTCAGATAACCACCTAAGATGTTTTTATTAAAGATTTAGGCAGCAGTTTAGACTGTGCCCTGTGGTTTAAAAGAATGGACAATAGTTTTGAGCTGAGCACTGGCATTTTATGACCGACGGAATTAACCACAGACTTTTCTGGCCTGCCTCAGGAGATTATATAAGCCTGGGTACCTGGTCAAGAAATGCTGCACCACCGAATTCAGAATTTGTGCCAAACATGGAACATGGGTTAAGTGCTCCTGTTGGAGGGCGGAGAGTAAGTTCGTGCCATTGTCTCATACAACCATTCCTGGCTGAAGCTGGCATTGTGCCAACCACCTCTGAGCCTGCCCCTGCAGAGCTGACAGAATCTCTGCCCCAGTGTGGCTCAAGTCCTCTAGGCATACCAACTCAAGCACCGCATGGCATCTTTTAGCCTGACTGCTTGCATAGCCACTTGAGCGCTTAGGGAGCACTGCTGGTTCAGAGGACAATTCTGCAGAAGAGGTCATAGAAGAAAAGGGAGAGAAGCATACAGATGTTGTGGCAGAATCAACACCAGCATTTTGGAGGCATGGTGGCGGAACAAGCTCCAACACTGAACCCTGTCCTGCATCCTTCCCAGCTGCCAGTAGAGTTACCCAGTGCGCCGAGAAGGAAATGCAATGTCCCTGCCCATGCCTGCTGGACCATGAGTCAGTGGTAATATGAACCTTCCTGCTGACTGCCCTGTCCAACAAGGCCAAAATATTGCCTTCCACATGCCGGTAGAGAGCTGGAATGGCCTTGCGTAAAAAGAAATGGCATTTTGGAACCTGCCACTGTGGTACAGCACATTCCACAAATTCACAAAATGAGGCAGAGTCTACCAGCTGAAAAGGCAGCAGTTGCAGTGCTAGCAATTTGGCATTTAGACGCTGAGCATGTGGATGACTGGGGCCAAATTTCTTTTTATTGTACAGCAACTGGGGTAGGGATGGTTCAGCAACTGGGGTAGGGAAATTTGCCTGCTGAAATCAATTGGTGGTGTACTGCTAGCAGATTGGCTGCAAGTACTTGTGACATCTATTGCTATATCTTCATTCCTCTCATGCAGGTTTTTCAGAGGACTGGAGGTATAGTAGGGTTGGAGATCGCAGATGAGTAGCAAGGAGAAGTCCACCTTTTTTCTATGACGTGGGTCTTTCGAATGTTGTTCCCAACAGACTACATGGCAGGTCATCATATGTCTGGTCAAGCATGTGGTGCCCAAGTGGCTGCTGTTCTGGCTATGCTTGATCTGCTTCAGACATAGGTTGCAAACAGCAATAGTGTGATCTGCTGCACATGTGTCAAAAAAGCCCCCATCAAGGAACTTTTAAAAGTCAGCAAGGAGTCGGCAGCGCCCTGCACCTGCGGAGCTCTACGGTGTGATGCAATAGGGTGGCTGCCCTTAAGCTGCCCCCTAGAGGACATTCTGCCTTGTTGGAGTTGTGCCTCATCCTCCTCCTCTTCCTCACTTTCCTCCTCTCTTCTCTCAAGCACACAAGTACAGTCAGTGACCTCATCATCCCCCTCCCTCCTCATCACTGGAGCAAACTTGACAGTATCCTGCAGCTGGGGGAACATGACTGCCAGTTTCTTGTCCTTCTGTGGCTCCCCCTCTCTCTAGGCTCATGTTACCCCCTTCCTCAACCTGGGAACCAACATCGGAGCCTTCAAATCGATGCACATCTTCCAGCAGCATGTAACTGACACTGTGGTCGAATAATTCTGGGGACTCCTCCATGCATGATGGTGGGGCTAAGGAAAGAGTGACTGTGGACAAGGAGCCAGTGGATTGGCCGCTTTGGCAGTTGTGTTGGAAGGCAAACTACTCTGATCCTGGGTGACAGAGCATAAGGAGGATGAGGACGGCTTTGTTATTCACTCCACCAACTCTTCTGCATGTTGTGGCTCAATAACGTGGCTGGCAGCAGCAGAAGAAAGAACACATGTGCCCCATGGCCACCTGCAGAGGATGCACCATGTCAACGACCACCAGCGTTGACTGTAGAAACACAGGCTGTTTGAGCTCTTTTAGTGGCCTGTGAGCGTCTGCTTCTCCTTGGTGGCCTTCTGGACATAATTTTTATTTTATTTTTTGTAACACCACACTACACTGTATTATATACTGTGTACATACAGAATATACTGAAGGGTAGTAGAAACAGTACACACTGTATTAGATACCGTGTACACCGCTTGCACTGTATTAGAAACTGTACAATAGGGATGAGCTGAACAATCCCCGGTTCGGTTCGCACCAGAACTTTCGAACGGACCGAAAATTCGTACGAACTTTAGAACCCCATTGAAGTCTATGGGACTCGAACGTTCAAAATTAAAAGTGCTAATTTTAATGGTTAATATGCAAGATACTGTCCTGAAAAGGGTTTGGAGACCTGGCTCCTGCCCCAGGGGACCTGGGTCAATGCCTAAAATGTTTTTATAAATGGCCGTTTTGACGGGAGCACTGATTTTAATGACAATTAAAGTGAAAAAAAAGTGAAATATTCCTTTAAATATCGTGCCTGGGGGGTGTCTATAGTATGCCTGTGAAGTGCCACGTGTTTCCCGTGTTTAGAACAGTCCCTGCACAAAATGACATTTAACGGAAAAAAAGTCATTTCAAACTGCTTGTGTTTTTAATGTAATATCTGGTTCTGGCAATGTATGAAAATCATTGAGAAAAATGGCATGGGTAGCCCCCCCTGCCCATTACCAGCCCCTTTGGGTCTTGTACGGATATTAAGGGGAACCCCGTACCCATATTAAAAAAAGGAAAGATGTGGGGCCCCCAGGCCCTATATACTCAGAACAGCAGTATACAGGCGGTGCAAACAAGACAGGGACTGTGTATATTTGTTGTTTTAAGTAGAATTTGTGTGTAATTTTGAACTGATAGATTTTTTGACTGGAGCTACACTTTAAAAATGTATTTTTAAGCTTTTTGGAAAACATAGGGAAGGGTTATCACCCCTGTATAATTTGTTTTGCCGTCCGTCTTTTTTCATCTCACTTGCTGTTGTCTCCTTCCGTTTGCAAGTAGGAGACGTTTGTAAGTTGGATGTTTGAAAGTAGGGGCCTGCCCTATATGCTCTGCAGAAATGGCGGAACTGGTGCTGGTACCACGACACTGCAACCTCTCCCATATACTCCTCTAGTTGTGATGCAGGAATGAGCCCTGCTGCAAAGCATTGCATCAAAAATTAATTAAACGCCCCTGTTAAACAGGGGCTGAAAAATTGGGCTGGTGGCATCACCCAGAACCAAAAATGTTCTTCCAACATATCAGCGGAGGAGGAAGAGGATAGACAATCAATATAACAGGACAGTCACTCAGCATCAGCATAGGCAGTCTTGAAGGGATGTGATATTTCAAAAAAAAATTATTCAGTTACATCAACTTCAGGTGCTTGGTAGCTGTGGGTGATCCAAGACTGATTCATCTTGATGAAGGTCAGTCGATCAACTGAGTCGGGGGACAGGCGCACCAGCAGCACTGAAGGTGCGTTCCGAAAGAACGCTGGATGCAGGACAGGCCAGTAGCTCAATTGCATACTGTGCAAGCTCTGGCCAGTGATCCATCCTCAAGACCCAGTAAGCCAGAGGATTTTCGGTGGGAAAGGTGTCCAAGTCTGACCTTGCCCCTAGGTATTCCTGCACCATGTAAATCAGACGCTGGCGATGGTTGCTGGAACCGATCATACCTTGGGGCTGCTGACTAAAAAATTGTCTGAGCGCATCGGTCAGACGGCCACCTTCTCCACCGCTCCTTCTGACCGATGCCTCAGCAACACGTTGTCCAGGAGTTTGTAACCTCCCAGTCTCTGGGAACGCGTTGCACAGACCATTCTGCAAGGCCTCCTGGAGATGTCTCATCCTCTGCTCCCTCTGCGATGGCAAGATAAGGTCGCAACCTTACCCTTGTACTGTGGATCAAGGAGAGTGGCCAGCCAGTAATGGTCCCTCTCCTTGATCCGAAGAATACGAGGATCCTTCCGCAGGCTTTGCAGGATCAGGGAGGCCATGCAGCGTAGGTTAGCTGAGGCATTTGGTCCGGAGTCCTCTGGGTCACTAAGGACAACATGATCCGCAGCTACCTCCTCCCAGCCACGTACAAGTCCACGGGTTTCTTGGGACTGTAAATCATCCCTACAAGACTGCTGCTGATGCTGAGTGCCAGCCTCCACCTCCATACTGACACAATCATCCTCCTCCTCCTCTTCCTGTGTAATGGGTGGAACAGCAGGAACACTGTCTGGATAAAGGGGGCCTTGAGAGGCAAGGAAGTCCTCCTCTTCCTGCCTCTGTTCTGCCTCAAGTGCCCTGTCCATTATTCCACGCAGTGTATGCTCCAAGAGGTGGACAAGAGGTACAGTGTCACTGATGCATGCACTGTCACTGTTCACCATCTTTGTGGCCTCCTTAAACAGTGACAGGACAGTGCATGCATCCCTGATCATGCCCCACTGGCGTGGTGAGAAAAAACTGAGCTCCCCTGACCCTGTCCTGGTGCCGTAGTCGCACAGGTACTCATTGATGGCCCTCTGCTGCATGTGCAGCCACTGCAGCATGGCCAACGTTGAGTTCCACCTGGTGGGCATGTCACATATAAGGCGGTTCTTGGGCAGGTTCAACTCCTTTTGGAGCTCAGTCAGCCGAGCACAGGCATTAAATGATCGGCGGAAATGCACACAGACTTTCCTGGCCTGCTTCAGGACATCCTGTAAGCCCGGGTACCTGCCCAAGAACCGCTGCACCACCACGTTAAGGACGTGAGCCACACAGGGCACATGGGTCAGTTGTCCCTGTTGGAGGGCGGAGAGGAGGTTGGTGCCATTGACGCAAACCACCATTCCTGGCTTAAGCTGGCGTGGCGTCAACCACCTCTCGGCCTGCCCCTGCAGAGCTGACAAAATATCTGCCCCAGTGTGGTTCCTGTCCCCCAAACAAACCAGAGCAAGCACGGCATGGCATCGTTTTGCCTGCGTATTTGCGTAGCCCCTGGAACGCCTACGGAGCACCGCTGGTTCTGAGGACAGAGCACTGGAAGAGGTCATGGAGGAAGAAGAAGAGGAGGGGGTGGAGGAGAGAGGTGTGTCACAACCAATAGTAGCATTTTGGAGGCGTGGTGGCGGAACAACCTCCAACACTACTGCACCTTGTCCTGCATCCTTCCCAGCTGCCAGAAGAGTGACCCAATGGGCCGTGAAAGACAGGTAACGTCCCTGTCCATGCCTGCTGGACCATGAGTCAGCGGTAATATGCACCTTACCGCTGACTGCCCTGTCCAGCGAGGCAAGGACATTGCCTTCCACATGCCGGTAGAGAGCCAGAATCGCCTTCCGTGTGAAAAAGTGGCGTTTGGAGACCTGTCACTGAGGAACCACACATTGTACAAACTCACGGAAGGGGGCAGAGTCTACCAACTGAAAAGGCAGCAGTTGAAGTGCTAGCAATTTAGCCAAGCTAGCATTCAACCGCTGGGCATGTAGATGGCTGGGAGTGAACTTCTTTCGCCGGTCCAGCAGCTGGGGCAGGGACATTTGCCTGCTATAATCGGACATGGGTGTACTGCTAGCAGAGTGCCCGGAAGCACTTGGCTGTGACACACCTAATTCTACACCTTCATTCCTCTCAGAGCACGTTTCAGAGAGGACTGAAGGTCTAGTGGGGTTGGAGATCCCAGCTGATGAGGAGCAAGGAGAGGTCCGCTTTGTTCTTTGGCGTGGGTCTTTGAGGTACGCTTGCCAACGAGCTGCATGGCAGGTCAACATATGTCTGGTCAAGCATGTGGTGCCCAAGCGGCTGATGTTTTGGCCACGTGAGATACGCTTGAGACATATGTTGCAAATAGCAGCGGTGCGATCTGATGCACTCGTCTCAAAAAAGGCCCACACAAAATAACTTTTAGAATAACGCGCAGAGGCAGCGCCCTGCACAGGCGGAGCTCTGCGGTGTGATTCAGTCGGTGTGCTGCCCCTAAGCTGGCCCCCGGAGGGCATCCTGCCTCTTTGGACATGTGCCTCCTCCTCTCTCCTACCAGGCACCCACGTGGAGTCAGTGCCCTCATCATCCCCTTCCTCTTCATCGCTGGAGCAAACCTGGCAGTATGCTGCAGCTTGTGGAACATGACTGCCAGATTGCTGTCCTTCTTGAGCATCCCCTCTCTCTGCGCTCACGCTACTGCCTTCCTCTAGCTGAGTATCATCATCAGAGCCTACAAAACACTGGGCATCCTGCTGGGGCATGTACCCAACACTGTGCTCAAAGAGCTCAGGAGACTCCTCAGGAGGACGTGGTGGGTCTAAGAAAGGAGTCACTGATGATGACATTGAGAGGAGGGAAGATGATGCATTGACAGCTGCTTTGCTAGTACCCTGAGCCTGGGGGAGAGAGGATGAGGAGGATGAAGGCTTGGTCATCCACTCTACCAAGTCTTTGGCATGTTGCGGCGCAACATGCCCAGCTGCCGAAAAGGACAAGCGTGTCCCATGGCCACGTGCTGATGATGACGATGCACCGCGTCCACGACCAGCACTGTTGTCTCTAGACACAGAGCCTGCTTGCCCTCTTTTATCGGCTCGCGCTTGTCTGCCTCTCCTTGTTGGCCTTCCAGACATGGTAATGGCCTGACGATAGACGGGAAAACCAGCAATTGGGTAGTGTATATTGTGCTGGAGGCACACACAACACCCATGAACTCCTGCAGATGGCAGATGGCTCAATTAGAGAAGCAGTGGCGGAATTATCACGGTCGCACCAGTCGCATTTGCGACTGGGCCCTTGAGTTCCGCCACTGTGGGGGGGCCCGCTGCCGCCCGGGAGATAGTAATTTACACGGAGTCCCGGTAAGCTCCGCCCACCCTTTCCAGCTGCTCCGCCCATCCTCCCCTCCCATCCTCTGCTCCAGCACCACGGGGACAGTCCCCGTCCGCTTCGCCCATCCTCTCTGCCCGCACAGTCTCCGCCCATCTTCTCTTCTCCGGCCACACCTTCACTCACAGTCTCCGCCCATCTTCTCTTCTCCGGCCACACCTTCACTCACAGTCCCCGCCCATCTTCTCTTCTCTGGCCACACCTACACTCACAGTCTCCGCCCATCTTCTCTTCTCCGGCCACACCTTCACTCACAGGCTCTGCCCAGCCTCTCTGCTCGCCCAAGCAAGACCGAGCAAGGAGGAGGAACGAAGTGATCTGCAAGTGAGTGGCACCATCACTTAATAACAACACTGCCACTGATACCCCCTCCACACCACTACTGCCACCGATACCCCCTCCACACCACTACTGCCACCGATACCCCCTCCACACCACTACTGCCACCGATACCCCTCCACACCACTACTGCCACTGATACCCCTCCACACCACTACTGCCACCGATACCCCCTCCACACCACTACTGCCACCGATACCCCTCCACACCACTACTGCCACCGATACCCCTCCACACCACTACTGCCACCGATACCCCCTCCACACCACTACTGCCACTGATACCCCCCGCACCACCACTGCTGCCACTGATACCCCCCGCACCACCACTGCTGCCACTGATACCCCCGGACCACCACTGCTGCCACTGATACCCCCCGGACCACCACTGCTGCCACTGATACCCCCCGCACCACCACTACTGCCACTGATACCCCCTCCACTGCTGCCACTGATACCCCCCGCACCACCACTGCTGCCACTGATACCCCCCGGACCACCACTGCTGCCACTGATACCCCCCGCACCACCACTGCTGCCACTGATACCCCCCGGACCACCACTGCTGCACTGATACCCCCTCCACTGCTGCCACTGATACCCCCACACCACCACTACTGCCACTGATACCCCCACACCACCACTGCTGTCACTGATACCCCCACACACCACCACCACTGCCACGATACCCCCCACACCACCACTGATATCCTCACACACCACCACAACTGCCACCGATACCCCCCACACCACCACAACTGCCACTGATACCCCCACACACCACCACAACTGCCAATGATACCCCCACACACCACCACAACTGCCACTGATTCCCCGTCCCCCCCACCACCACCACTAATACCCCCCAAACCACCACAACCACTGATCCACCCCATGATGACCACTACTGTCACTGATCCACCCCACCATGACCGCTGCTGCCACTGATCCCATCCTGCAACCACCATCCTTGCCACTGATACCATTCCCCTCCCCACCACTCATCCCATCCCACCCCCCCAACGACCACCCTCACCACAGATCCCATCCTCCCACCACCACTGCCACTCATCCCATTCCATCCCCCTCCACCCCCCCAACCATCACCCTTTCCACTGATCTCATTCCCACCTCCACATCTGCCATTCATCCCATTCAACCCCCCTATCACTGATCCCACCCCCCAACCACAACCCTTTGCCACTGATCCCACCCCCCCTCACCACTGACACTCATCCCATTCCCCCACCACCACCGCTACTACTGATCCCATCCCCACCAAACCACCACCGCTGCCACTGATTCCATCCTCCCCACCTCTGCCACTCATCCCATCCCCCACCACGGATGCCACTGATCCTATCCCTCCTCAACCACCACTGCTGTCAATAATCCCACTACCACCACTGCCACTCATCCCAGGGGCGTAACTACAGGGGTCACAATTGCCCATGAACACCTGGATGGGGGCAGGGGGCATTTAGAGGAACAAATCCCCTCAATTTTTCTACTGTGGCCACTAAAAGTCTGCTTCTCCTCCTGTCTCTCTGATGGGCATTAAGTGACTGCAGGAGGAAAATGGAGGGGATTTGTTCCCCCTGCTATCCAGGTCCTGCTACCCCTGGGATCAGTGGGAAGAGCCCTGGCTGGAGGTCAGGGGGGCCCTCCATGGTTTCTTGCACTGGGGCCCTGGAGGTTCTAGTTACGCCACTGTAGAGAAGAGCTATATAGGTGGATATAACGGTTTATACTGTGGTCAGGGCACGCAGACAGCACGCACAATCTCCCACAACTGACTGCAAGCTCTATTAAAAAAGAGCAATATAGCTAGCAATATAGGTGGATATAACGGTGTATACTGCGGTCAGGGCACGCAGACAGCACGCACAATCTCCTACAACTGACTGAAAGCTCTATTAAAAAAGAGCAATATAGCTAGCTATATATGTGGATATAACGGTGTATGCTGCGGTCAGGGCACACAGACAACAACCACTACAGAAGAGCAAGAACGCAAAATCGGCCGATAACGAATGGTGTATACTGTGTTGAAGGTACACAGAACACTCACTAACTCCTACAGACGCCAACACACTACACAAGGCCGCCGCGCTGGCGGCCTTATATAGTGTGGGGTGTGTACTACACAGCCTGAGCTATGATTGGCCACAGGCATCCTGCCTGTGTCTAATCATGGCTCTCCTCGCTGCCGGCGCTGTGATTGGTCAAGCATGCGGGGTCACAGTGCATGCTTGGCCAATCATGAGCCAGCAATGCACTGCGATGGCGCAGTGCATTGTGGGCCGTGAGCGCCACACAAATTTGGCGTGAACACCCCATAACGTTCGGTATTCGCCGAATGGGCGAACAGCCGATGTTCGAGTCAAACACGAAGCTCATCCCTTCTGTACAACAGCTGCACTGTATTATATACCGTGTACACCACCAGAAGTGTATTAGAAACTGTACATCACCGAATGCATTGCGTGTGTATATGTATGTGTATATGTATGTATGTATGTATGTATGTATGTATGTATATATATAGATATATATATATATATATATATATTTTTTTTTATACACTGCCTGAAGTGTATTTTATATATTGTACACCGCTGAATGCACTGTGTATATCCTCTACACTGAATGCAGAGTATGCAGTTGTGCTCAGAAGTGTACGTACCCTGGCAGAATTTGATTTCTTGGCCATTTTTCAGAGAATATGAACAATAACACAAACATTTCTATCGCTTATGGTTAGTGTTTAGCTGAAGCCATTTATTATCAATAAACTCTTTTTTTAAAATCATGATGACAACAGAAACTACCCAAATTACCCCAATCAAAAGATTACATACCCTGGAATGTTTGGCCTTGGTACAGACACAGAAGGTGGCACACACACAGTTTAAAATGGCAATTAATGGTTAATTTCCCACATTTGTGGCTTTTTAAATTACAATTAGTGTCTGTGTATAAATAGTCTTTCTTGATCTACCTGACCTTGACTTGGTATTGAGCCCCCAATTTTCCACTTCTTAATAAGTGCTCTCTCAGCAGAGTGGGCTGTGATTGGCCAAACCATGCAGCTCAGGTACATGCTGTGGCCAATCGTCATACAGCTATGCACTGCGATCTCGCAGTGCATTATGGGGCATTCCGCGGTGCTCGAATTTCCTGTGAACAGGCAAACACCCGATGTTCGAGTCAAATGTAATCATTAGTCACCATGTTTTGAGGAGGAATAGTCTGTCTATAATCATATTATGATGAGGAATGTTCTGTCTCTGGTAATGCTCTGAAGAGGAATGGTTTGTCTCTGGTCATGCTCTGAGGAGGAACAGTCTGTCTCTGGCCATACATGCTCTAAGGAGGAATGGTCTGTCTCTGATCATGCTCTGAGGAGGAATGGGCTGTGTGTTACCAAGTTCTAAGAAACAGTCTGTGGGTCACCATGTTCTGACAAGGAATGGTCTGTGGGTGAACATTTTCTAAGGCTAAATGGCCTGTGGATGATCATATTCTTGGCACGATCAGCGGGTTGAACGAAAAAAAAAAACCTGAAGAGCTTTGGAGGAGCTGCTGTACTAACTATGCTATGCTAGTACAGCGATCTCCCCTGCTAAGCTATTGTGTTTTGACTGGGGGGGGGGGGTGCATTCCCTGCCCCAACACACTGAGCTCTGATTGGATGCTGATCGGCAGACCTTTTTCAATCATCCCCTTCAACAGAAGCAACCAGAAAGCTGGGCTTCTGTCAGACCTGCTGTCACATACACTCAAGGGCCAAATGTTGGCCGGTTTCTATTGAACTGGCCAATGCTGCCCAATATTTGCCTCATGTGTACGGCCCTTTACGAACAATGAAAATCTGTTGATTGAATAAATTTTTGTACAAATGTAAATTGTTCTTTTTTACGTACTTAACCAGAAGAAAGATCCAAAAAGTCATGGACAATGTGAAATGTTACAAAAAAAGACTTAAAAGTTATGTACAATTGTAATGCATGAATAACCACTAATTGCTAAATATATTCACTTGTAAATTTGTACCATGCACACAAAATTACTCCATTCTCTGGAGCAGTTGATAATAATGTCTTTATTAAATACAATAAAGTTATTGAAAAGAAAATCTGTCAAATAATTTAAGAAATCTATAAGCATGCTGAGTCATATAAACAACACCTAATTGCTGGTTTATTTATTGACTGTACTAATAGGGAGTCTGGAAGGGGTCCCTAAAGAGTAGAGCCCCCCATGACTTAATTTTATTAGATTGGTCCAGTAGTAGTGCAGATAATGAGGCATCCACACGCTGTCAATGAAGCGAGCCAGGAATGGAGCTGTCTGCATTATCTCTCCATCCGTGTCTGGAATCTAAACATTGCTGGGCTCTGCTAGACAGGCTAGGGGGTGCAGGGGGCACATCAGTGGCCCCTGCTGCTTCCACACCTGTTCTTTTCATGGTGATGGCTTGCCATTGTCTGTAGGCCTGCCGGATATGTTACAACACAAAAAAAAAAAAACAATTCCTCTAGTAATGTCATTGTAGCAGGATGGCATAGCACTTATATTGGTGATGATGCAATGTAATGTCTTGGGTCTCTATGTATAAAATGAATGATATAGGCAGATCACTTTATTTTTGCATTATGATATTAGACATTGCTAATATGTTAGTCTTTTCAATTCACTGACTCACGAAGAATCTTGTTTTTGACAGTGTATGCTGTGATACAGATCTATGGAATCTTGGATGTAATGGGTAATTTCTAATCAAAGCTGCATCCAGATATAGAACAGCAGGTGTCAGAAGGAGGAGGTGGGAAAAGTGACTGGGCAATTTCCACCCTAAGACCTATCCAATATAATCTGCAACCTGCCACACTCACCTGTGCCCCATTTCAGTGCCATTTTTTTTTTTTTTGCTAGAGTATGGCCATTGTTTATTGTTTCTTCCAATGCCACAGTCAGTCTGCATCCAGGTACTATCTTTTCTACTTTGCAGCCGAATTGGGATATCACCTACTTCATATTTGTTACATATTCCCATTCACATCACATAACTAAAAAAAAAATATATAAAAAAAAATGCAGCTTACCTTTTTAGATGCTTATCTTGGAACCTCCAGCACTGTAAAATCCTACTAGTTCATTTTGTTTATAAGGGGGGTTGGCAGCTATGTTTTTTTTATTTAACCCTGGCTGTACTGTGCAGGCAAATCTTCATTAAATGTTTGAACACTGTCTGTTGTAACAATGGGTTAAAGGTTTAAAAGCTTGGCTTTTTGTATTGTATGTTAATGTAAGGGATCTCATCCTGTACTTAGGACAGACTCACTCTGACATTATTCAAGAATCCTTGCAGTCAGAAATAACACTTTCTCTTGTGAAACATCTAAAAGGTATAAAATATTTGTAAAAATCTCTTTGGGTATGTTGTGTGAATGGGAACAGATAACAAACATATCCTGGCATTTCCTGAAATTTGACAGCAAAAGTTGAAATAAGCTTTAAAGGGCTAACGGATGTGTTGATCGGCAATTGAGCACCACGCTAGCTTCTATGGCTGCTATGCCACTGTGTCTCTTGGTGCTTTTCAGAGGCTGTCCTCACTTTACTGTGTACCCAATGAACCTTTGGGACCCCTGTGCACTTCTCCTTGTGTCTCCTCAGTATCCATAGCCACTCTGCATCCTTTGATAATTCCATGTGTCCCCAGAGACCCTACAGCTTCTGGTGTCACTGCCACCACTAGGTAACCAGCATAACCCTGTGTCTCTATTTCACCCTGGGAGCCTCCCTCACCTATGTCTCCACACAGCTTGGTGCTCTGCCTTCTCCTGGACTGTCTGGCTTCCAGTGGATAAGGATCCCAGTACAACCAGTCCAGATTTACTCCTTTCTGTTATGATCACTTCCTAATCTGGTGTGATTTCCATCTAGTCCGGGGATATGCAATTAGCGGACCTCCAGCTGTTGCAGAACTACAATTCCCATGAGGCATAGCAAGACTCTGACAGCCACAAGCACAACACCCAGAGGTAGAGGCTTGATGGGACTTGTAGTTTTGCAACAGCTGGAGGTCCACTAATTGCATATCCCTGATCTAGTCCATGGGTACTCAACCTGTGGCGCTCTAGCTGTTGCAGAACTACAATTCCCATCATGCCTCTGCCTTTGGGAGTCATGATTTTAACTGACAGTAGCTTGTAATGCCTCATAGGACTTGTAGCAATAGCTGGAGGGTCACAAGTTGAGCACCCATGAATTCTAGTCCAAACTGATTTATTTCCAGTTTGCTCATATCTCCACTCAGTTTAGTCTGATCCCTGTCCAATATGGTCTAATGTCTGTTCAGTCTTGCCCAAATCCATCCATTGTGGCCTAATCTCCAATCGGACTGATCAAATCTCAATCAAATTGGGTTTAGTCTATATCCAGACTGGTTCAATTTCCATCCAGTGTGACCTAATCACCATCCAGAATGGTCCAATCTCCATCTCTCTGCTCCTAGTCTAGTATTTTACAGCCTTTTTCTATCTCCTGATCCAACCATTACTATTTCAAATGTGTAAAAGTTTGTTTAATTTTGTGAGTTTTATTCATTCCCATCTAAGAAGCATTCCGTAAATCTTCTGCTGATTCCAATGCGATCTCTAGGCAATCCAATCTGATCACTGTAAAATCATGACAGGTATTTTGGTCTTCCCCATCCAAAATGGCAAATGCGATCTTCTTTTATTTTTATTTTTTTATCTCTTATGAGTTTAAGGCTGAATCCAATAAAGCAAGTCAAACTCTAATCTGTAGAGAATGCTATTTTATCTACAGTAAAGTGCCTTGAAAAAGTATTCATAACCCTTTAAATTTTCCACATTTTGTTATGTTGCAACAAAAAACATGAATGTATTTTATTGGGATTTTATGTGATGGACCAACACAAAGTGGCACATAATTGTGAAGTGGAAGGAAAATGATAAATTGTTTAATATTTTTTTCACAAATAAATATCTGAAAAGTGTGGCGTGCATTTGAATTCAGCCCCCCTGAGTCAATCTTTGTAGGAACACCTTTCACTGCAATTACAGCTGCAAGTCTTTTTGGGGATGTCTCTACCAGCTTTGCACATGTAGAGCGTGATATTTTTGTCCATCCTTCTTTGCAAAATAGCTTAAGCTCTGTCAGATTGGATGGAGAGCGTCTGTGCAATTTTCAAGTCTTTTCATAAATTCTTAATTGGAATTAGGTATGAACTTTGACTGGGCCATTCTAACACATGAATATGCTTTGATCTATACCATTCCATTGTAGCTCTGGCTGTATGTTTAGGGTCATTGTCCCATTGGAAGGTTAACCCCAGTCTCAAGTCTTTTGCAGACTCTAACAGGTGGTTTTCTTCTAAGATTGCCCTGTATTTGGTTCCATCCATCTCCGCATCAACTCTAACCAGTTTCCCTGTCCATGCTGGAGAAAAACATCCCTGCAACATGATGCTGCCACCACTATGTTTCACAGTGGGGATTGTGTGTTCAGGGTGATGTGCAGTGTTGGTTTTCTGCCACTCATAGCATTTTGTTTTTAGGCCAAAAAGTTAAATTCTGGTCCCATCTGAGCAAAGCACCTTCTTGCACATATTTGCTGTGTCCCCCACATGGCTTATCGCAAACTGCAAACGAGACTTATTATGGCTTTCTTTCAACAAGGTCTTTCTTCTTGCCACTATTCCATAAAGATTTGTGGAGTGTACTTTTTAATAGTTGTCCTGTGGACAGATTCTCCCACCTGAGCTGTGGATCTCTGACGCTCCTTCAGTGTTACCATGGGCCTCTTGGCTGCTTCTGACTAACGCTCTCCTTGCCCGACCTGTCAGTTTAGGTGGGTGGCCATGTCTTGGTAGGTTTGCAGTTGTTTCCATTTTCGGATGAGGGATTGAACAGTGCACCGTGAGATTTTTTTGTAACCTAACCCTGCTTTAAACTTCACATCTTTTTTCCCTGACCTGTTTAGTGTGTTCCTTGGCCTTTATGATGATGTTTGTTCGCTGTGTTCTAACAACCCTCTGAAAGCTTCACAGAACTGCAGTATTTATACTGAGATTAAATTACACACAGGTGGACTCTATTTATTACTAATTAGGTGACTTCTGAAGGCAATTGGTTCCACTAGATTTTAGTTAGGGGTACCAGAGTAGAGGGGGCCGACTACAAATGCACCCCACACTTTTCAGATATTTATTTATAAAAAAAAAAATAACTTTTAATTTGACTTTCCAGCGGAAGAGCTGGCATCAGGGCAGAACATTACTGAGCTCTGCTCAGCGTCAACAGCAGCTTCAGCCTTTCTCCTACACCACTGACATGGACATGGGCTATTTTGCCAGCAGTATCTGTGAAGTTCCAACAAACTTCTCAAAAAGAAGCACTGGCATCAGGGCAGAGGGCTACCAACCTCTGCCCATCACTGGCAACAATCCTAGAGTTTCAGGGAGCCGGGGCAGGTGGCCCCTCTCCCAGTGCCAAGTTGATGTAGTGAATCTCCTACTCCCAGCTAAAAGAAGCACCCAAGCGGGGTGCCAAAGTGCTTCCATCACAGAGCCCACCTTCAATTCTGCATAGACAGGTAGCCCACCTTTTCTTCTCCATATCCTGGAAGTCCACACTCTGTTCTCCATGGTCAGAGAGCCCAAATTCTCCTTTCTATAGCCAGATCGCCCACTCTCTCTTCTCCGTGGCCAGATACCAGAGCCCAAAAGAAAGAAGACTGGATTCATGTTAAACTCCGAATTACCCTTGGAGCCTACAAAAATCTCCACAGCCTTTGTGTTAGATATTCTTTAATGCAAGGCATCCCCAGTGCCAGCTTAGGTTGTTTAGTTAGTGTGAACATTATAACAAAGGAAGTTAAACAAATAACAACGATATGGATTCTCTTTCTGACAGAGTACAGCAAATAGAGAGAAGTTGCAGGTGTATAAGTGACACTGCCAGGCTGTTCTAAGCAAATAGTGGATGCAGAGAAGGTGTTGGTGTATAAGTGATGTTAGCCTCTTCCATGCAGAGTACTGTATAGTGGGTATGGCGAAGATGGTGCAGTGTTGTGAATATGGAAGAGGTGGATTGGTGTCACGTTTTGTGGCTCTTTTCTTCTAGGTTGGATAAGCAGGTGACAAGTGAATGGACAGCAGGAAGGGAGGACCAGCTTACAAAGGCCAGTATTTAGCACGATCTCTGCCACACACTTGTTTTATTGTGCAACATAAAATGGTGATCATGTCCTGGTCACACAGAGGCAATTTCAGTGATGTCTAAGCCCTCCCCCCAACTTCTCCATCAACAACTGCACTAGAATTTTAATCCCATCATACTCATGTCTATTACCCCCTCCTTGGAGGCAATGAGGCTCCATCTGCAAACAAATTAACATCCCATTAGCTTAATGAAGATTGCAACATTCTCTGTCTGGGGTGCCGCAGCCCAGCATCAAGCAAGGGAGCTGGATAGCACAGAGCAGGAAAGATGCTCAGTGGTTTGACGTTAACCCATTCAGAGTTCCTAGACACACTGTGGGGTTATTTACTAAAACCGGAGAGTGCAAATGTACATGTAGCTACTTTAGATGATACATTTATACCATTTTCTGGAGGATGAGGTTGTCTACTCACACATGATATCTTCTCCAGAACATTTATGTTAATCCATGGTGTCAGTTCCCACCATCAATTCAGTGTGTATGTGGGGGGGGGGGGGGGGGGGCTACATTATACCTTCCATAGAATATTAACATTACTCCATGGTGTCTGTTCCCACCATCCCACATTCAGTTCACCTCTACCGTGTCCCAATCCAACCTCTCTCTTTTTGTTGTACCCTCAATCCCCTATGCCCCTCTACTTTAATATAATGCCTCCTCGGTCTCTCTATTATACCACGATTCCCCTTCTATCTCATTATAGTACCCTGGAAGGGGGTTCCAGCCTTCTGTTATATCCCGATCCAACTCTGTCACTCTGCTGTCCCAAATTCTCCCTCTTATTCCAATTACCCTTGTGTCCCTTTTATTGTACCACAATTCCTCTATTGTAGTATCCTAGTGTAACAGGAGGTAATGTTACTGGCTCTGCAGTACTTTTTTTTCACCCATAAGATGACAGCAACAGGTCTGCTTTTTGATTGAAGGTGACTTTGGGCTGCAGTACTGTCGGAGAGGTAATCTGAATGGAGATCAAAGTCATTACCAATACTGGGAGATCAACTACTGTACCCTATGATACCCGAGAGTAGGAAGGAGCAGGGCTGTTGGAGGGAGCGGCTGCAGAGGAACAGGTGCTGTGCTGTGTCTCACTGGGAATGAAAGGAGCCAGCGAGCCGCTTGTATGCTGAACACTGTTGTACCCTGACCCAGGTGGCTGGACTGAGCTAGATTTTCTTGAATGATCAGCTGCCCAGTAACTATTCTGGATCACTAGTCTTTGACCAAAGTCGTTGCTGTTCTGGCCCGCTGGAGGAGCCATGGAGGTGACCTGCCAAAATACTTGTCATATTTTTCTTTCCACATTTAACGGTCAACAAACTAAGGGCACCTCAGCCAACTGCTACAGGAGAGTTGTGAGCAGTTCACAGACCCACAGTTAAGCTGAACCTTTTGACATTGTTATTGGTCTCCATTTGCAAGAAGTTGCGGGTGTAAGTTGTTCATACACTATTGTTGCTGCTGTTGTTGAACTAGATTCAATTTTCCTGTTCTTTTCATCCCATTGCTGCAACTGTTCACACCCTTTCATCTAACTGCTGCAGATGTGCCTACAATTCATCTAATTGCTGCAACTGTGTCTACTCTTCATTTAACTACTCAACTGTATCCAAAGAACCCCTCTTATTACTTAATCCAACTCCTGATACTGTAAGCATTCCAGACCACAGATGTATCCCTTTTATACACATAGAGAAAAGTTGGTGCTTGCACCAGACTCAGTGTTAGTCCACCAGTCTCATAAGTACATGGGGGATGAATAAGTGAACTTTAAAAAAATGACTGATAAAAAGTCCATATAGTCCTTACGATAACACCTTGAAGGCAGCCCAGTGGAAGATGAGAAGCAAATCTTGGAACAGCTGAGGATAAAGCACACAGGTGCCATTCTAAGTGCAGTATAACAGTAAATTTAATGCACAAGACGGCTATTTATACTCACACGAGTAGGGTAAAAACAGGCATTTTTGGCATGGATTGCCTTGTGTCCGAGAAGGGGGTGCATCCGTAGAGCTGCTGTCTGGTTACTCAGAGCGGGTTATGCCGGTGGTTGCCGACGCTTCTTGGATCTGGAACACACAGCGAGTTGGGGGAATGATGTCACTTCAGGATTTGCGATGAACCAATAGGCGACGTGTTTATGGAGCATGCGGTCCTTCTTCAGGCCTAATGGGGTACCCTGCTGCTGCTGGGTCCTAGAGTCCTGTGGCTATAGAAATACCACATACCTATATTGCTGGCTTAATGGTGATGTAGAGAGAGAGAGAGATGTATATGAAGCTCAGCAGATGAAACTATAAAACTACTTTACTCACTCGGTCTATAAAAGGTTCATTTGAATTAATATAAGGAGGGGGCTTTGAGAAACATTTGTAAAAACACGTCACAAAACAGCATAGTGCACAACACAGCAGAAAAACACACACGCACATTAAGAGAATATATTGTGATAAGAAATTTGGCCATAAACCAAATTGGTTAAATGGGAAATTGTGTGTTTGGATACAATGTATGGATCGGGACAATCATGAATAACTAGTAATAATGAATATGATTAATATAATCATCATAAAAACAATAATACTGAAAATAAAAAAATATAAATAAATGTAAAAATAGATGTACATAATGAATGGGAAAAGCAATTGTTCCTGTTTTGTACACTTATTCAAAATATTATTGGGATTGATCACCTATTGTACGTCTCCATTGTACGTTATTGTTGATGGGGTATTACAACTTTGTATTACTATTTCTATGGGTACTTACTTTTGTAATTGAAGACCTTAAGGGTCCGGGATAAATAAATGGACAAGGATAAAGGAAAAGAAAAGGATCATGAATGAAGAATATAATAAATATATATCTATCTCTATCCGTGTGTGTGTGTGTATGAATTATAATTGTACCTTTCTTTGATCCCACTGGGGCAATGCGGGATCAAACAATGGATAAGTATCTTGGCCAACATCAAACAACACATGTGGGGGGAGTTGTTGGTTTTGGATTGGGGGGAAGGGAGGTGGATAGGGGGAGGAGAGAGAAGAGTAAAGAGGGGGAGGGAAAAGGGGGAAGTGTTATAGAAGAATTTTGAAGGGGGTGTGGTTAGCGAGGGATAAGGCCAACACTGTCAATTCTGGAAACGACAGAAGTCTGCCTAACACATAATTATTTTAAATTCGATGGAGAATTCTATTTTCAGGTGATGGGCACAGCTATGGGGGCAAATTTTGCCCCTAGCTATGCCAAACTCACCATGGGACTCTGGGAAGCTAATTACATCTGGCTCAATAATCCATATATCTCCCATATCATCATTGGAGATATATCAATGATATCATTGTCATCTGGGATGGCCCAGAGTCCCTGCTTACAACATTGCAACAACAATACATACAGCTTATCCTTCACTTCAGAACACAATTCCCAGCAGCTTTCATTTTTAGATTTAACATTGTCCCACCAAGAGGGCCAAATATTATCCAAATATTACACCAAGCCCACAACTGGTAACTCTTTCCTGCACCACCACAGTTGCCATCACCCTAGGTGGATTAATAATATTCCTAAGAGCCAGTTCTGCCACCTTCGCAGGAACTGTACCAGGGAATCAGATTATATTGAACAAGAGTCATATCTCAAACAAAAATTCATTGAGAAAGCCTTCTCACCCAAACTCATAGATGAAACCTTCAACTTATACTTGTCTGCTCACTCTGTGCAGCCCAAAGACACTAACCAGTCTATCAACCAGTTAGGTTTGTCACCCAATTCCACACTAAACCTAATAGGATGGAACACATATTGGGCAAACATTGGTCCATGTTACTTGAGGATCCTCAGCTGCAATCTACCATCCCGGCCAAACCTAATTTGTCATACAGAAAAGCCAGGAACATTAAAAACTAGTAGCTCCCAGCAAGTATAAATCTCATCCTGTTTCCTTGAAACAAACGTTATGCCTCATTGCTCTAGTTGGCATGTACCAGTGCTGTAAGGCACTGTGTCTGACATGCAAACATGTCCACCGTGGCCAAAAATTATTTAAGGCCAAAGGAAAAGTGTATCAAATCTCCAGCTTATTCAGTTGTTCCACAGAATTTGTGGTCTATTTCCTTTTTTGACCTTGTGGCTTGTATTACATTGGGAGGACCATACGGATGCTGAGGATAAGGTTTGGGGAACATCTCCGGTTTGTGGAGGGTGGAGATGACCTACATAATGTGCCCTGACACAACATGGAAAATCCTCTGCGGGCCTCAGGGTTTGCATTATAGAGTCTGTCCCTGGTACGTTCCCACTGGCAGAGCATTTCAAACGTCTCTACCAGAGGGAGACTTATTGGATATACACCTTGGATTCTCTCATGTCTGAAGGCCTAAATAAGGAAATAGAGGTCAATAGACATGGGCGCCGTCAATAAATTCGTTTCGTTCCATTCCGTTCCGATTCATGTTAGAATTAATTCGTACTTTGTATTTCGTGTCCGAAATGCAATTTCAATTCGTACGAAATACGAATTGTCGTTAGGTTCGTTAACTTGTACGAACGTTCTTTACGATGAATTTAAAGGAAAAAATATATACCTCAATATGACAATATGTCCAAATTTCGTTACTACGGAAACAACACGTGATTTGGTTGACCAATCAGAGGTTTTCTTCTGCTGCTGAGGCCTACAGGGCAGGCCCGATCATGTGACTTCCCTTTGTGGGTTGGTTAGTGTAGTGGAGCAGATCACACGATTATTTGTCTGTGCATCTGAGCGAATATCTTTGCAATCCTTAGCTTTTCATTGTTCATTTTAGTTTATATCAGTTGTAGTTTGCAAGTGTATCATCTCTTAGTGTTTAGTTTCTGGTTTTATTCGTTTTTTTGGTTGGTTTTGAGAGATCTTTTTTTTTTTCATTTCTTGTTTCATTTAGTTAATATTTTGTTATTTTCTGTTGATATAATATTTTTTTTGTACATTTGGTGATTTTGGTGTTAGTTTGCTGCAATCAAAATCATATTTTTTTTTTTGTCTACATTTTTCTAACTTTTAAAGGAAAAATGAGCAGCAAACAAGGCCAAAAAAGCAGCAAGAGTGCTGCTGGGAGAGGGAGAGCTATGAGCCGTGTACATGAGCAGCAGGTGGGAAGTTCTGTCTCTGCGCCCTCTGAGCTCAGCTCACCTCCCTCAAAGCTGAGGCGACTGGGAGTGAAGACTGCTGGTGGTAAAGAGCCTGGCAAACAGCAGACATTTGCATGTCGCCAGCTGTTCCAGGATTTACCTCCTAGAACCAGCAGCACAATTCATAGCAAAAGTGGCGCTACCACCTCTGCCACTGCTGCTGGTAACATGCTGCCCATTGGTACCTTTTATGGAAGAGGGCAGGCCAAAGGGGTTCCCAGTGCACATACATTTGTGCAGCCAAAGCTGGAGATCCTGGCCATGCAGCAGGAAACATGTCAGGAGGCCGAGGCTCATGATGATGTCACCACCACCATTGCTGCCAGTGCCATCACCATCAGCACTACAGGGAGCTTGGCAGTGGTCAGCAAGGAGACAGAGTTTACTGCTTCTAATGATCACTGTTCCCTTGGCAATGTGAAAGAGGTGGAAGCAGGCTTTCCTGACATTGTTGCAGACAAATTTATTTTCCAGCCCTCTATCCATGTTGGCACCACCGACAGCCCAGAAAGTATCTCCCCTCAGTCCCCACTACTTTTTTCTCCTGAAAAGACCCCTGCCCAAGTGCTTTCTAAGCCTCCAGCATCAGAATGGGCCAATGCAACCATTAGACCTCAATCCATCACAGCACCCAATATACCTGGGATGTTCAGGTCTCTTCCTCCCGCTCCTGTCGAACCTCAGAAAGAGAGCGTGACCACTGCAGTGGAAGGTATTCCATCAGGCAGTGTCCGAGGTGGTGGCTGCCGTTCCAGCATTTGGCAGCATTTTCAAAGAATTGGTGTCGGTCAGAAGGCCAAATGCAATCACTGTGGCAGGGAGGTCAGCCGGGGCCGAGACATAGGGCATCTCAGTAACAGTGGCATGAACCAGCACATGCGTGTGCACCACCATGCAGTGCTGTTAGGGGAGAAAAGTATCATGGCCACTCCTCCAAACACCAAAAGGGGAACCAATAGTGGCACCGCCACAGCCACCATCCCGCATCCAATCCATACCAGCCAGGCCACCCTGGAAGATTTTGGTGGCTTTCAGAGTAAGGGTATGTCTCGGGCGCAGGTGCATAAAATAACACGCCTGATTGGCCAGCTCATTGCAGTTGGAGGAGCACCTTTCAACATGGTGGAAGGTGAGCCCTTCAAGCAATTGATGCAGGCTGTTGCACCACAGTACCGTGTGCCATCACGTAAGCCCTTCAGCCAAACTGTGGTGCCAGCCTTATACAGGTTTTGTGTCTGGGTGCTCAAGGAGGAGATTGGAAGGGCAGGTGGACAGGCAGTGCACCTGACCACTGACCTGTGGAGTGCGTGTAGTGCCCAGCATGCCTTCCTGTCCCTGACGGCACATTGGTGGCAGGCCAAGGTGTCCCATGATGTAGTTCAAATATCTGGTGGCGATGGAAGGCTGTCCAAAGTGGTGGACTCTTGTCGGAAGATGGCTGGCCACTTCCATCGGAGTGTGAGGGACAGCCACCTCCTCAGGGTGGAACAGAGGAAGGCAGGCCTTCCAGAACACTGCCTAAAACAGGATGTGGGGACTAGGTGGAATTCAACCCTAGCAATGCTGGAACGCATTCTTGAGCAGCAGAAGGCTCTCCATGCCATGGCCTGTGATCATAACATTGGCATAGAGAGACCTTTAGGCAGGGAGGACTGGGCCATAATCGGGCAGATTGTGGCAGTCCTCAAGCCTTTCCTCTCTGTCACAGAACACCTAAGCCGCGAGGATGCCAGCATTGGTCATGTGCTCCCACTCTTCAACCACCTTCAGAGCAAATTGGAGCGGTTCAAGTCGGCTGAGGAACCTTTGCCTGGTGGTGGCCCTCAACCTGATGTGTTGGCTCTGCTTAACACATTTCTGATGGAGTTGGGCAGGCGCACGCAGGAGTTGACCACCTCTTGCCCAGAACTGATGCTGGCTGCCATGTGTGACCCTCGCATCAAGGGCAAAATGGCTGTGCAGTGTAGTGCTCTGACAACATGGCGAGACAGACTAATCGACAGGGTGCGTCAGAGGGAAAGGCAGATGGTAAGTCTGGGAGAAGAGGAAGAGGAGGAAGAAGATATTGAAGACCCCCTCTCCCATGCATCATCTACATCTAGTGAAGTGAGCAGAGCTCCTGCCAGCGGAGCATCTTTTGTCTTGGCTGAGGCACTTGACACCCTAATGGGAACCTCCAGCATAGTGCACCCCAAGAAACCCATATCAGCAAAGGAGGTTGTCATGTCCTATTTGTCAGCCCCACCAGTGCACCCCACCACAGATCCAATGTTTTTTTGGCAGGGGAAGAGCGAGGAGTGGCCTGCCCTCGCAGATATTGCCAAGGAGCTACTGTCCTGCCCTCTGACAAGTGTCCAGAGTGAGCGGGTGTTTTCTGTGACGGGAAACATCCTGTCACCCCAAAGATCCCAGTTGTCCCCCCAGCTAATGGAGCAGTTAGCATTTTTGAAAATCAATTTGCCAAAGCTGGGGTACCCCTCCCTCACTCTGAACATTCCTTGAACTGACTGTCTGCAGCAGAGATGGCCATTTGGTCTTAGTAGTTGGTCCCTGTCCCTCCTCCACACAATCCCCCCCCCCTCGCTTCTCATCTACCCCTATTTGCTTGTGACATCATCTGGGATGGACGAGAAGAGAGTGCCCTGATGTGCCCTGATGTGCTCTGATGTGCCCTGATGTTCCCCAATGTGTCCCAATGTGCTCCAATATGCCCTAATGTGCCCGATGTGCTCCAATATGCCCTGATGTGCCCCAATGTGCTCCAATATGCCCTGATGTGCCCCAATGTGCTCCAATATGCCCTGATGTGCCCCAATGTGCCCTGATGTGCTCCAATGTGCCCTGATGTGCCCCAATGTGCCCTGATGTGCCCCAATGTGCCCCAATGTGCTCCAATATGGCCTGATGTGCCCCGATGTGCCCTGATGTGCCCCAATGTGCTCCAATATGCCCTGATGTGCCCCAATGTGCCCTGATGTGCTCCAATGTGCCCTGATGTGCCCCCACCATTCTTCTTATTTACACATATGACTTCTAGAACAGATAAAAAGAAATTTAGGGAAATTGATCAAGCTTGAAGCAAACAGAATCTGGAGCAGTTGCCCATGGCAACCAATCAGCTTCTCTTCAGTTTGTTCCGTTAAGATTTGAAAATACAAGAGAGAAGCGGATTGTCTGCCATGCATCGCTGGTCCAGTTTTCGCCTGATCACCCCACACTGTTTGGGGTCACCGGGGATGTGCGGAGAGCACATGCTTGGTAACACCAAACAATTTCCAGTGACCCCGCATATCCCCGCTGACCCTGTACAGTGCGGGGTATAAAAACTAAAGCAGCTGTGCATGGCAGCCATGTGCTCATTATGAGGGGCTCCCACCATCCCTGTGCTGTGCTGACTTCCTCCTGGGGCTGTACCCCTGCTATGCTCAGTATGTCAGCACAGGAATGGTGGAAACCCCTCATAATGAGCACAGCAGAGGTACAGCCCCAGGAGGAAGTCAGCATAGCACAAGGATGGTGGGAACCCCTCATAATAAGCAAAATGACTGAGTCGTCGATGCGACGACAACGGATCCGAAATCCGTAAACAAAAGTTCGTATTGCGTACAAAATTCGGACGCATGGCAATTCGTATTCCGGGTCCTCCCGAACATACGAATTTAGGGAAATGCGTACGAATTTGCGATTCGTACGAAACTAATTGCACATGTCTAGAGGTCAATAGTTTGATTTGACTCATATGTCCCCTTTACCATTTGCTTTACCCTTCTCCCCCCGTCCCACCCAAAAACCACAACCCCCTCTTTTTTCCCATCTTGACAATGTTGTCCCTCGCTAACCACACCCCCTTCTTTCCCCCTCCCTCTTTTTTTCCTTTTTTTTTCTTCCACCCCCCTCTCCCCCATCTCCACCTGCCTTTTATCCCCCCCAATCCAAAACTAACAATCCCCCCACTCACATGTGTGGTTTGATGTGGTACCGCATCAAACATGGCTTGACAGGAGCAGAGGACCCAAATTAACCAGCGGCTCCTGTAATCACCCTTTTATCCCTCTGTTTTATCCAATTCCCATTTTGTCTCTCTATTGCACCCCAGTCACTCCTCTTCTTTATTTACTTTGCTTCCCTTTTTATAGTACCCCCCAGTCCATCTATTGTATCCCAACCCTGCCCCATTCGTCCCTCTGTTGTGCCTCAATTCTTCCCCTTTTCCCTCTCTTATACCCCAATCCCTCCTTCTGTCCTGCTATTGTACCCCAACCTCATCTGTCTTTTTATTGTACTCCAGTACATTAATGTAGAATGCTGTGCGAGCTGTTGTCGGTGTAGGACATTGTGTAATGTACTGTTGTGGCAATAACTGTTCAATAAGGATTTAATATCTCTGTACAAAGCCGCACCATATTATACCCAGAAGACACCAGAAATAAGCCTGGGAATATGGAGGGTAATGAGGTGTAAACATTTCTTCACTGTGTTAATGATAGTGGCAGCCCCTGATCCCTCTCAGTCCTCTTCGCACACACCATTTAACATGTTAAATCTTTATTTATTTCCACAATCAATACATACACAGAAACCATTTAACACATATTGTGTGCAGACTCGCGTAAGTGATGGTCGGGGGGGGGGGGGGGGGGCTGCAGATAATAACCTACCAGATATATCTAGAGATGTAGGGGCATTAAACAGTAGTTACAGACACCCAACCTTTCTGCTCCTTACACACAGACGCCTGGCCTCTCCACTCCTTAAGGCTGGTACACAGTCGACCGATGTGTACAGCAGCCTGTCTGGTTTCTGTTGAACAAGCAAGCTGGAAAACCAGCAGCCGATTGGCATATGATCAGCGCTTGCAGCCAATGACTGCAAGCACTGACTGGTGTGTACTGGCGGGGGGGCAGCCAGAACACAGTAGCTCAGTGTGGGAATTCGCTGTACTAACATTGCACAATTAGTACAACAAGCTTTTCCGTTTTCCTTTGTTCAGCCCACTGGGTTGAATGAAAAAAAAATAAAAAAGCAGTGTGTACCAGGCTTTAGACACAAGCGCTTGGCTTCTATGCTACTCACACACAGACAACCTGCCGCTCGGCACCAAAAACATACTCACTGGCCACTTTATTAAGTACACCTGTTCAATTGCTTGGTAACACAAATTGCTAATCGCCCAATCACATGGCAGCAACTCAATGCATTTAGGTGTCTAGATGTGGTAAAGACGACTTGCTGAAGTTCAAACTGAGCATCAGGATGGGGAATAAAGGGGATTTAAGTGACTTTGAATGTGGCATGGCTGTTGGTGCTAGACAGGCTGGTCTAAGTATTTAAAAAACTGCTGATCTACTGGGATTTTCACACACAACCATCTCTAGGGTTTACAGAGCATGGTCCGAAAAAGAGAAAATATCCAGTGAACGGAAGTTGTGTGGAGGAAAATGCCTTGTTGATGTCAGAGGAGAATGGGCAGACTGGTTGGAGATGATAGAAAGGCCACAGTAACTCAAATAACCACTTGTTACAACCAAGGTATGCAGAATAACCAAAAACTATCTCTGAACATACAACACATTGAATCTTAACCACACGCTGACCACCACGTGCCGATTCCCGTCGGCAGAATGGCACAGGCAGGCAAAATGGCGTACCCGTACGCCCCTTTGAAATTGCCACCTAGCAGGTCCGTGCTCACTGCGGGAGTGTGCCTGCAGGTCCCGCAAATTCAATGTTCGCCGGCGGCCTGCGATTGCGTTGGATTAGAGGAAGGACAGGGAGATGTCTATGTAAACAAGGCATTTCCCTGTTCTACCTAGCAACATGACCGAGATCTACTGCTGCCTGTCATCAGGAGCAGTGATCTCTGTCATGTTGTAGTGAGCCCACCCCCCCCCCCCCCACAGATAGAACACACTGAGGGAACACAGTTAACCATTGATTGCCCCCTAGCGTTTAACCCATTCCATGCCAGTGTCATTTTTACAGTAATTGGTGGCTATTTTTTTAGCTCTGATCGCTGTAGATTTACCAAAAATATGAGGATATTTATTATAGCAAAAAGTAAAAAATATCAATTTTGTTTGTGTACAACGTCGCACGACCTCGCAATTTTCAGCTAAAGCGATGCAGTGCCAAATTGCCAAAATAGCTCTGGTCAGGAAGGGAGTAAAACACTGGGTGTCAACATCTCAAACCCCCTGAGGAAGATACGCCACACCCTGAGTATCGACACGCGTAGGGGAGGGGCCAGGAAGGAGTGAGAAACAGTATACCTGCCTAGAGGAAATACAAGCCATACCCATAATGTTTTCAGTATTTATTAAGCTCTATGAAGTACGGCGCACTTGACGCACCTTATACATGTGAGTCCCCTGGCGGGGGAGTGTTTTTTAACTTGTGTGTAATAACATTTTAAAACGATATTGAGCTTTTTTCCTTTTTCATGCACTTTTTGAATACTGCATTGAGGAAACTTCTGATCCAGGGGAACAGCTGAGAAACCCATAGTGGTTCATATGCGTGATTTGACTTAAGCCCCATACACACTATCAGATTATCTGCTGAGTTTTTCCTTCAGATTTACCAAAACCATATAATATGAGGACAAACCTTAGGAGTTTCAATGTGTATGCAATCAGGCAGGCCCTTCTACTACATGGATTTGGTAAATCTGAAGGAAAAACTCAGCAGATAATCTGATAGTGTGTATGGGGCTTTAGTGTAAAAGCTAGTCATACGCTCCAAGGTGAGCTCATTACCATAAGGGGTTTTTGGATTTCACCTATGCATGATTCAGAATCACGGCTGGATGTAGAAGCATGTTGTTAATTTGATCACTGGAGATCACGTAGTTTTGCATCTATCTCACCACCATCAGTACTTTGTTTCTCATCACAGCCTAAAACAGGCTGCTACAAAAGACTGTTTAAAGTGGAGTTGCCCCCCAAAAAATAAAACTACTTAAAACTACTTAAAAATAATTGGCAAAAAAAAAATTTTTTACTCACCTCTAAATACCGGTTGCTAGGGGGTCCCTCGTAGTCTGCCTTCTTCATTGCCCGGGCTGGTGACATCACTTCCCCTCGCGCCGCACATTCACCTGGGACCTGTCACGTGTCCCAGGTGACTGTACGGCGTATCACGGCGCCCTGCGCCGCTCGCGCATGCGCAGTGGGTGCCCGGCTGTGAAGCCACAGCCGGGTGCCCACAGTATGCATGACGGCGCCGCGAGCAGAGCGGGGAGCGAGGGGGGGGCTTCGTTCCCCCGCATCGCTGGAACCCGGGACAGGTAAGTGTCCGATTATTAAAAGCCAGCAGCTGCAGTATTTGTAGCTGCTGACTTTAAATTTTTTTTTTTTAGGGGGTACTCCACTTTAATGTTTATCATATAGGGACAAATATATATATATATATTTATAATTTTTTTTTTTTTTTTACTTATTGCAATTTTGTTCTCACATTGGTATGCATTAAGCACTTTCTGTTTTTATTTTAATTTGTGTTATATGTATATGGTGGCACCACGCAATGCTTAGGTTTATATATTTTAATCAAATTTATTGAGTGTGGTTCTGGCACTATTTGCACTTGTGCACTTTTTTTCCAGTTGTGTGTTTACATTTGTGTGCGCATTATTTGCTTACCACAGATTCTACCTGCACTTTATACCAACTGTGTGTTTATTATTTATGCACTTTAGCACTTTATTACTCACCTGTGCGTCTATAATTATAGATCAAGGCATGGATCATTAGGTATAGGACCTAGCTAGGATCTAGCGCAGCGTATGTTCTTTTTATTTTAATACACCCAACACTTCACTCCTCACACACAGAAACCCAACTCTCCGAAACAGAAACTCTCAGAAACCCAGACACTTTGCCCCTCCGCTCCTTCCACACAAACACCCTGCTCCTCCACCCCTCACACACTGTCATCCAGCTCCTCCGCTTTTTAGCCCTGGTTCACGTCGATGAGATTTGGCATGTGATTTGACATGTCAAAATCGCATGCCAAATCGGTGGCTATTGCCCACAATAGAACCTCCTTAATTGGTATGGCGCCGACTTTGCGGCACCGCATCAATTTCCAAAAGTAGTTTCTGTACTACTTTTGATGATTTCAGGTGTAATTTCAATAGATATCTGTGCAGAAAACTGCACATATGTCTCTGAAATCATCAAACTGACTTGCGGTAATGAACTCGCACGATTTCAATCCCACATCAATGTGAACCAGGGCTTATAGACAGACTCCAGACCTTCACTCTTCATGCACATTCTCCTGGCTGCTCACACACAGACACCCAGCAGGAATAGAGACCAGAGTCTGCCGGACAATTCGATCGCGTGCGGGCTCCAGCTGACTTTTTCTTCCCAAAAATCCGGCGGACCTAGAAATATGACTTGCTTCAAAATTGTCCGCCGGACTCGGCTTTTAGTGGACAATCCGTTCGTCTGTGTGCTAGTCCGACAGACTAAAACCGACGCTAGGGCATATATTGGCTACTGGCTATGAACTTCCTTAGTAACCCTAGAGTAAGTGTTAGATGATGGATAACCCTAATGCCGCGTACACACGAGCGGACTTTTCAACATCCAAAGTCCGAAGGATTGAGTCCGTCAGACTATCCGATCGTGTGTGGGCTGCAACGGACTTTTGACTCGCCAAAGTCCGAAGGACTTTAGAATATGGAACATGCTTCAAATTTTTCCGAAGGAACTCCGCCGGACCCGGTCCCCTTCGAAAAATCCGCTCGTGTGTATGCTACTCCGACGGACTAAAACCGACGCTAGGGCAGCTATTGGCTACTGGCTATGAACTTCCTTATTCGAGCCGAGTCGTACGTCATCACGTTCGAATCCGTCGGAGTTTAGTGTGATCGTGTGTGGCCAAGTCCGCTCAGCCGAAAAGTCTGTCAGAACTCCGTCGGAATTCCAGCAGAACTCCGACGGAACTCCTTCGGAAGTCTGTCGGACATAAGTCCTCTCGTGTGTACGGGGCTTAAGCCCATTTTTTTATTTTTTAGTCATAATACATCAAACATTGGAGTAAATTCATTAAGTTGCACTGCAGCAAAGACTTGTGAGTTTAAAATCTCTAGTTTCGGTTGTAAGAAAACCAAAATAATGCACAGTAATTGTGGCAGGATGAAAAAATGAGCAGTTCTCCACAGCAACCAATCAGCTTACATCTTTCAACTGAATTACACATTGGATTGGTGGCTTTGTGCAATTGTTCCCCCTTCCAGAATTCTTTACTCCACTTTTTTGTAAATGATGTGCATAGAAAATGAAAAATGTGTCAATGTCATGGTAGATTTTCCACAATTACTCGATAAAGAATAAAATGGAAGAACTAGACGTAATGTAAATGTTTGCATAACTGTACACCATGATGGCACTATCATCTGAGCCCGGGCTTCCTAACATGTAACATCCAAAATTTTCATTAACTGGAAGCTCTATAACCTAATTAGAAAATGTATTTTGTTGGCAATATGGAAAATTTGATTATGGAAAGAACAAAGTATCATCTGCTAATAATGACATCTATTAACCGCTCTATTGAATTCTATAAAATGGAAGTGATATTTCTGTAAGAAAACAAAGACTGTTGTATTTGCTCAGTAACAGCTATCTGGTGGGTGTGAAATTTATGCTTTATAAGTCTTTGCATTTCAAACCTAGCTAGTTATACACAGAGAATACTCCCGGGTGAGTGGTGGCACTGACATAAGTATACACAAAGAATATTCCCATATTCTCACAGGAGCAGAGAGCATAGAGATATACAAAAAATACTCACAATACTGGACCAGCACATTGTACTACCATTCAGATTCACAGAGAATGCTTCCATACCCCAAAGGTGAGTATAGACGCCACCATTGAGAGATACAGAGAATACTCCCAAATGAGCAGAGGCACTGCCATAGAGATACACAGAGAATACTTCCAAATAACTGGAAGTACTGGCATAAAGATACTCAGAGAATACTGCCAGATAGTGGAAGCGCTGTCATAGAGATACACAGAAAAAACTCCCAGGGAACTCAGTCAAGTAATTGCCAGACCATCGTTCCTAATTGTTACGGACAGTCTACTGACTGGACTGGTACCAGCTGATTGGAGAAAAAACAATGTAGCACCAATATTTAAAAAGAGACCTAAATACTTCCCTGGGAATTACAGACCAGTTAGTCTAACATCAATAGTACACAAGATCTTGGAGGGGAAGATAAGGGACTATATACAAGATTTTAGTAATGAAAACTGTATCATTAGCAGTAATCAGCATGGATTCATGAAGACTCGATCTTGCCAAACCAACCTATTAACCTTCTATGAGGAGGTGAGCTGCTATCTAGATAAAGGAAGGCCCGTAGACGTGGTGTATCTGGATTTTGCAAAAGCTTTTGAAACAGTTCCCCATAAACGTTTACTGTACAAAGTAAAGTCCGTTGGCATGGACCTTAGGGTGAGTACATGGATTGAAAACTGGCTACAAACTGGCTTCCACCTTACCAACCATTCAGTGTCTTCCACCCCTCTCTGCCAATCCCTTCATTGGCTTCCACTCACCCAACAAATAAAATTCAAAGTACTAACAATAATTTACAAAGCCATCCATAACTCTGCACCAGCTACATCACTAACCTAGTCCCAAAACACCAACCAAGCCGCTCTCTTCGGTCATCCCTCCTGCTCTCTAGCTCCCTTGTCACCTCCTCCCATGCTCGCCTCCAGGATTTCTCCAGAGTTTCTCCCATTCTTTGGAACTCCCTACCCCAATCTGTCTGACTGTCCCCTAATCTATCCATCTTTAGGCGATCCCTGAAAACCCTTCTCTTCAAAGAAGCTTATCCTGCTTCTAACTAACACTGTTTTAACTTCCTTCATCAGCTCATCACTCCACAGCTATTACCTTTTGTTTCAATTGACCCTTCCTTTTTAGATTGTAAGCTCTAACGAGCAGGGTTCTGTGCTGGGACCAATCCTGTTTAATTTGTTCATAAATAACCTGGAGGATGGGGTAAACGTCTCAATCTCTGTATTTGAGGACGACACTAAGCTAAGCAGGGCAATAACTTCACTGCAGGATGTGGAAACCTTGCAAGAAGATCTGAACAAATGAATGGGAAACAAACTACATGGCAAATGAGATTCAATGTAGAAAATGTTAAAATAATGCATTTGAGTGGCAAAAATATGAATGCAATATACTCACTAGGGGGGAATCTAGGATTGAAAAGGGCCTGGGGTCCTAGTAGATGATAGCAGCAGCTTGGCATTGCATGACATTGCTGAGCCTAACAAAGCAAACAGAATATTGGCATGCAATAAAAAGGGGATTAACTCCAGGGTTAAAGTGCTAATTCTCCCGCTCTACAAGACTCTGGTCCAGCCGCACCTGGAGTATGCTGTCCAGTTCTGGGCACCAGTCCTCAGGAAGGATGTACTGGAAATGAAGCGAGTACAAAGAAGGGCAACAAAGCTAATAAAGGATCTGGAGGATATTAGTTATGAAGAGAGGTTGCGAGCACTGAACTTATTCTCTCTAGAGAAGAGACGCTTGAGAGGGGATATGATTTCAATTTACAAATACCGTACTGGTGACTCCACAATAGGGATAAAACTTTTTTTGCAGAACGGAGTTTAAAAAGACACGTGGCCACTCACTAAAATTAGAAGAAAAGAGGTTTAACCTTAAACTGCGTAGAGGGTTCTTTACTGTAAGAGCAGCAAGGATGTGGAATTCCCTTCCACAGGCGGTGGTCTCAGCTGGGCGGGTTAGAGATAGTTTAAAAAAAAACTGTGCTTACAGTGAGGGGACAGGGTGTACATACAGGCTATGTCACTTGCTGACTCAGAATGTAATTTCTGGCTTTTTGTTTACTTTATAGCACTAGAGAAAGAGCTTTCATTCGGCCCACCGCTGAAGTCGAGAAAAAGGCAGGATCACCTGGTGGCATTACTGGATGACTCCACCCCTTTGTTTACTTGTTTACTTTATAGCACTGGAGAAGGAGCTGTCATTCGGCCCACTGCTACAGTAAAAGGGGTGGAGTCACCCAGTAATGTCACCAGGCGACCCTGCCCCTTTCTCTACTTCAGCGGTGGGCCAAATGACAGCTCCTTCTCCAGTGCTATAAAGTAAACAAAAAGACGGAAATTACATTCTGAGTCGGCAAGTGACAGTCAGAGCTGGCAAGTGACCTAGCCTGTATGTACACACTGCCCCCCCACATCTGGTCAGTGCTGTCAGTGGTTGCCGACTCCTAAACAATGCAAATGTAGTTTGTTTACATCCCTTTTTCATCCCTTCCTTTTTTAGGTCTTTGACCCTTTTTAAAAAATGTTGACGGATGCAAACGGATGATCATCTGTTCTTCCATAGAGATGCATTGATGTCCATTTTCCATCTGTCAACTGTCTGGATTGTTTTTACCTGCCCCTAAACCAGGGCCAGGTTTAGCCCATCTAATTTGGCGGTGCAGTAAAAAAAGTCGGGGTGTATAATGTCAGCACACTATCATTTTATCCTCTTAGCTCTTACACCTCCATGTGGCTGCAATGATAAGCATATGTATTAGACCAGTGTTTCCACATCTTTTTATTTTTTTTTATTCATGGCACCTTTTTAAAAATATGCAAAGACACCCCAGTACCAAACTGTATTTATTGCATTGAAGGACAATGACACCTGTGTTGGATGATGTCACCCGCTCCTTGGTGCCAACCTTCATATCAGATTCCACTCATCACTTCTGAGACATACTCCTTTACACCAGTCTCCCCATTACATTGTCTCCCTCAAATCAGAGTTGCTCCATCCCATCTTTCCCACTGCAGCCCCTGCCATTATGAATATCCTACCATCACAGCAGAGTCCTGTCATCATAACACAGTTCCCTCCATTACAACAGAGTCCCCCCCCTTCACAACATAGTCCCCCGTTCACAAATGGCAACCAATGATGTCGTGCAATCCAGGTCTGCCCCCTACACCAGGGAAACAAATGATGTGGTTGTATTAAATCTGAGCAGGGCACTGTTTAGCAATGCCACTATGGCAGGGGCATTTTATTAAACCAGTCGGCCTGTGTGCAAGATCATAACTTGCCCCTCCTGCCAGAGGAAAAGAAAGTGAGGCATGCACAGTGTGCCATGGGAAGAATTGGATGTGGTTTTCCATAGCTTTAGGTAGCCCCTGCTGGTTACACAGTAAAGTAAAAATACCCGGCGGTTGAGGGGTTACGGTGTTTGCATTGTTCCAAACTGGGTTGCCAACAAAACATGGAAAATGTACTGATAAACTAAATATTTTAACTGACATCCTTAAATATGACAGAAACTCCTATTATAAACGAATATTGGCATTTAAAAAATATAAACAATCTGTAAACATTAACAATGCTTACAACAAGTAATCTACTTGGCTTTACAAATAAAAAAAGTCAAAACAGTGTGATACAATGTGAACATGACAAGGATTATGAAAGACCTGAGAAAAGCTGGGATTGAGCAGAAAATAAACCCAGCAGCGCATGTAGCGCATCGGGGCAAATGTTGGTCATTGTCAGGTTGTGCCTAACAGTGGGAAAAGCTTTAAGAGGGATGATTTAAAACAACTTGAGGCTAGTCCCAGATAGTTTACACTCAACACATATGCCATCAGTTTTTTTTTTTTACCCACAATATACTCCTAATTACTATGCCACAAATGACAGTCTCACAGACACAAATAAACCTCAGTACAAAGGATAATTTTAAAAATGTATCTTTCATTTATATTTATCTTTTTGTGTGCAGAAAAGCAAAATTCTGCCTCACTGAGCCTACCTTAAAGACTTAATTCAAACCCGAAACTGTTGAGATAATGAACACCTTGGTCAGGACTATGAGGGTCATTTATTAAGAAAGTGCTGCACCAGTTCATACATTAATCTTTGCCCCGAAAAAGTAATTAATCGAACGTGGGAACTGGTGCACATTGAAGTGCAAATAGCGATAATAAATACCCGCATATGTTAACTGCAACTGGCACTAGGGTAACTGTGGTTTTCTCGTTGATAGTCCATGCCCAATACAGTTGGTTAATTTCATCTAGTTGGGTGTGTCTTGTTAGGCGATTAGTAGGTGTCCTCAGTTAATTAACCCTTTTGATGCTAATCTTATTCTTATTACTTCTAATATAGCTTTGAAATGTGTGTGTGTGTGTTTTTTTTTTTGTTTTGTTTTTTTAACCCAAATCTTTCAATATATTACAAAGAACAGAGAAGTGTTTCTAAACCAAATACATTTATATTTTCAGATCTTGATCTTTAAAGGTGACCATACACTGCAATCAGTTAGATCTTAAATGAATTATATTTAGTGCAAGAGCCTGTTTGATTTCCTATCATTTGAATTGTTCAAGTGCGTCTTTTTATTACCTATTTTGCTGAAATATTGAGTTGTACAGAGATTGGCCAATCACATTGCATAGTGCATGACCATCTTAAATGCCAAATTTGGAATGTAGATATGCCATGACCCACTTGTATTTTCCAAACGATATTTCTTGGGCATTATACAAGGCATATGAGAACACACCTTTTTTCAAGACATGCTAGAGTGATCAGGAATCTTCAAACTACGACTCTCCAGCTGTCGTAGAACAACACATCCCATGAGGCATTGTCTGACATTCACAGATATGACTAGGCATGATGGGAATTGTAGTTCCTGAACAACTGGAGGGCGTAGTTTGAAGACCACTGTGCTAGAGCATTATTATGCCTGCAGAATTGGGAGTGTGGCATCTACCCAACTTCTCTCTGCTGGTGGACACAAGAACCTATATCTATATAGATATATCCACACACACACTGAAGCAGGAAGCAAAATACATTGGCCTGGAAGTGAAACTGTAAACAGGAAGTAGTGTTTTTTGAGGACAAATCATTTAGACATACACACATGACCCGCACAAACACCACCCCATGTAAAAATAAAAAAAATGATCTTAATTTGCAAATAAGGATCATGTCTTCCTCAGATAACAGTGAGCGGGGCATGGTGATGGGGAGAAATTAGCAGCAGTACAAACTTCCTGGAGGGGTGTGATGTCATTCCTGTGTGCTGGCCACCGCTTTCAGGAACCAGATATGCACTATGGGGACATGCATCTAGGTGCAGGCCCATAACTTTATTGGCAAATAGGAAAGCAGATGAACATTTCCAGGACTGGACTAACAAATGTTTCTAGTGAAAGACAACTGGTGTTTTCTATTAAACAAGGTCTAAATGGGCCATTGACATGCATCACAGTTGAACTTAGGAATGTGTCTTTGCAAAGTTAAACTAAATGAAATCCTTTCTTATATTTGCTTGGGGATAGAGGGCAGAGGGATTTGAAGTCTTGTCAGTTTTTGGGGATGTTTGCATCCCTCATTGGGTGAAGACGCCTCCCTATCAGAATCCATGAATCAGACTGAGACAGATATACAGTTAAATTACACTTGTTGAATAATAATAATTAAAAAAAAAAAGGTAAACAGAGTAAACATAGCCAGAGTTCAGGAACCAGAACGGATAGTCAGACAAGCCAAAACGTCGGAGCCAGAGAATAGCATAGCAGAACAGCAAGCAGGATCTGGAGCCAGAAGGAATTTCAACCAAGCAAGTCTTTAACAGGAACACAGGAGAGCGTCTCTAGAGATTTCACCAAGGTGAAGGCAGAGATCATCTGGACCAGACAGCTTAAGTAGGCAGGACTGAAAAGCAGAATATCATCAACAGGTGAGTCACTGTGGGGAGATAGGAGCTGGCAATTAGCTGACAGCTGAGCGGCCAGCTTTGAGAAGGAATGTCTGAGCCTAGCCCTGACACTCCCACATTTTTCCAATTTCACCTTCAAATTTATTCACTTCCTGTCACATAGCCAGTCAGGACGTGAGGGTAAAACCCTACCAATGTCTTTCCTTGGGGACACACAGGTCAATCTAACTAGTGCCCCCATTAGGTAAATTGCACTCTAGCACTTTGCTGTGTACACCCCCAATTTTTAAGTATCTTGGACTTCGGGGTTTATTTACTAAAGGCAAATCCACTTTGCAATACAAGTGCACTTGGAAGTGCAGTCGCTGGAGATCCGAGGGGGACATGCAAGGAAAATAAAAAACAGCATTTTTGCTTCTACATTATTGGATGATAAAATCAGCAGAGCTTCACCTCAGATTTACGAGTACACTTGCAGTGCAAATTGCTTTTGCCTTTAATAAACCCCAAAATACCTAATAATTTGGAGTGTACACAACAAAGTCCTAGAGTGCAATTTGCCTAATGGGGACACTAGTTTGATTGCCTTGTGTGTTCCCAGGGAAATCATATACATTAGAGGGGGAAGGTTAAATGCCCTTTAAGACTTTAAAAAAGGAGTGAGAGTCTTTTTACATAATTTTAACAAGGTTCATGTCACATGTTGGCAATGTAACATGCTCATATGACCTGTGTGCAAATCTCATTAAAAAAAACATAAAGGTGAACCAGCTTAAAAAAAAATTGTCAAGATTAGAGGTGTGCCTGCTCAACCCATGCAATTGCATGTACGTTGCTTAACATTTACTAAGATTTTGGCCGCACAATGAACAAATACATGTGAACGAGCGCAAGAGCCACTGCTTACATTAATCTCATACATTTCTTTTTTTTGTTTACAAACGGTTTTTATTATAGATAAGGTCAAGATACAAAAATTGACAGTAGAATGAATTGTACAAGTAAAGGTATAAGGTGATCATACACTATTGCTTAGTTGAAAATATTTTTAGTGACAGAATTCACACATTGTAGTAGGAGTCACAAGGGTGTTGGAGGAAAAGGGTTTACATAAATGCTTGAGAAAGTTAAGGGAATTACACTAGTAAAATTACATCAATAGAGAGGCTTCCCATAGCGTCCATTTATTTTGGTATATATGCATGGTGTCAAACAACATATGGTGTATTCTCTCTGAAAGCTTGATATTAGCCATACAGTTAAGAACCTGGGGCCAAGCGACAACTGACGAGCACAAGTTAAAGGCAATTGTCCAGTGGATGGAGCTAAACATAGTATGTATTAATCTGGAGCTAGTATGTGGGATGTCTTGTATAGGGAGGAATAACAGGCACATTTGGGGAGTTAGAGGGACTGTTCTACCTGAGATACGTTCAATCATCAGCTTGGCATTATGCCAGATATCTTTAAGAAGGGGGCAGTCCCAGAAGATATGAAGTAAATCCCCCCGCGTGGGGCAGCCTCTGAAACATAGTGGGGACATTGAAGGGTAAAAAGAATTAAGTTTGGAGGGGGTAAGATACCACCTATATAGGAGTTTAGTGGCAGATTCTCTAATAGAGGTAGTTTTGGAAGATTTGTGTAAGTTTACAAATATAGTGTCCCATTGTTCGGAGGAGAGTGAAATATTTAAGTCTGATTCCCATTTGAGCATGGGGTGAGATTTTTCAGGTATATTAAATTCATTCAGATTTTTATAAATTTTGGATATTAAACCTTTAGCTCTTGGGGAGGATATGCAAGTCTGCTCAAACTGTGAGGGGGGGGGGGGGGGGCTGTGAAAGGTCAGGGAGTAGTACTTTTGGTAGAATTGTTTAATCTTCTCATAAGTCATTTTTTCTGTAGGAGCAAGGTTGTATTTTAAATGAATATCAGAGAAAGAGTAAAATATATTGTTATGTATAAGAGCGTTCAGGTTCGTTAGATTATGTTGTTTCCATATAGATAATGAATTATGAAGATAATCTGACAAAATGAAGCGAGGGTCTCCCAGAAAGGAAGCTAGTGGTGGGGTGACAGAGGACAGGGTGAATTTGGTATTTTGTCTATTCCATAGTTGTAAAGTATGTGACACAGTGATATTCAATGGTCTTACTTTCTGAGGCGAGATGGTCTTGGACCATAGCAGTCCTTGTAAATGGTATGGGAGGACCGATTGTTCTTCGAACAGGAGCCATGGGATTTGAGAGGAAGAAGCATACCATTGTGCAAGTTGAGTAAGTCTGGTTGACAGATAGTATGTCCAAAGATTAGGTATGCCAAGACCTCCTTTCAGTGGGGGTCTAAACATGAAGGAGTAACTAAATCTTGTTTTTTTGTTTAGCCATATACATTTATTGATTTCTCTTTGGAGGGAGGCTAATGTATTGTTAGGCACCGGGAGAGGAAGGGCTCTAAAAAGGAATAGTAGTTTGGGTAGTATCTCCATTTTTGTAGCCACTATTCTACCAGAGAATGAAATTTGGTATGATGACCATGTTTTCATTAGGTTTTTAATGTTAAATATTGAAAGGGAAATTGGCATGAAATAGTGATTTGTAAGAGGGTGTGATATGGATACCTAGGTATTTAAATGAGTTAAGACACCAGATGAAAGGGAATTTGTCTTTAGGCGTCGTGATCATGTTTGATGGGATTTTAATAGGAAGGGCAGAACATTTAGACAAATTTAGACCCAAGCCGGACAAATCATAGAAAATATCCAGTGTTTTGGTCAGATTAGGTAAGGAGATGAATGGATCCGTTAGATATAGGAGGACATCGCCAGCATAAAGGCTAAGTTTGAATTCCTTAGATCCTTTAGTGTACCCTTTGATATCTGTATTGTTTCTGATTGCGCAAGCAAGGGGCTCTATTGCAAGGGCAAAGAGGAGTGGGGAAAGTGGGCATCCTTGTCTAGTGCCCTCGCTCAATGGGAAGAAGTCAGAGTTGGACCCGGGTAGTTTGATGCGTGTTTGTGGGTTGTGGTATAAAGTTTTAAAGCCGTGAAGAAATTCATTGTTAATGCCAAATCTAGGGAGTAAAATGTCCAAATACGACCAGCTGACGCTGTCAAAAGCCTTGTGGATGTCAAGGCTGAGAAGAAGTGTGGGTGTGGAGTTTTGGTTAGAGTCCTGGATGATGTTTGTGGTCAGTCTTATATTATCCGTTATCTGTCTGTCAGGGATGAATCCTGCCTGGTCTGGGTTAATTAATAGAGGGATAACTGCAGCCAGTCTATCGGCTAACAGAAAGCCGAATATTTTGAGATCATTGTCAATGACTGAAATGGGGCGATAGTTCTGTGGGATAGAATGGTCTTTGTTTGGTTTGGGAAGAAGGGACATGTTCGCTAAGAGCATTTCAGATGGGAATTGATTTCCTTGTAGAATGTCATTATATCATTTTGTTAAGTGTGGGGTTAATGTGGAGGCAAATTTTTTATAATAAGATGAGGAATAACCATCAGGGCCTGGAGCGGTGGAAGTTTTTAAAGAAGTAATGATTCTATTGATTTCTAAATCTGTGCAGGGTGCATTAAGCGTCTCTATTTGTTGGCTAGATAGAGAGGGTAGAGTAATATCATTAAGCCAATTCAGAGAGGATTGTTTGGGTAGAGAGGAAGGGGTAGAGAGGAGCTTTTTATAAAAGTCTAAGAATATATTGATAACTTCTTTAGGGTGGGATACCAAGTTACCAGAAGAGTCGCAGAGTTTATATGTGTGTGGGGGGGGGGGGGTTTGTAGTTTGATTTAATTTCCTGGCAAACATAGTTGAATAGGAGTTGCTGTTAAGAAGAAATTTTGCTTTAGACCATCTAAGGGCTTTTTCGGTGTCTGATGTTAACAATAAGTCTAAGGCAGAGCGCTTTTCTTGTATTTGTTTGAAGAGATCATTGGAAGGGTTTTGGCTATTCCGATGATACAAGTTGTCTAAGTCTTAAGTAAGAGATCTTATATCCGCTAGTTTTTCTCTATTTTTGATTGAGGCGATTTTTATCAAGTAACCTCTCATGACTGCCTTATGGGCCATCCATAAGGTTGTGGGTAAAGTGTCTGGGGATGCGTTCAGTGTAAAGTATTGTTCAAGGTGTGAAAGGATTTCTTGTGTGGTTGTTGGGTCTGTCAAGAGGGAGTCATTTATACGCCATTTGTGTGTTGAAGTAGATAGGCCTATATGTGGGGTATTAAAGGAAACTATGTGGTGATCTGACCAGGGACAGGGGTGGATCTCGGCTTTTGAAGAGTTAGCCAACAATATTGGGGTGCAGAAGATATAGTCTAGGTGTGCATAACTATCATGTGGGTGAGAATAAAAAGTGTAGGCTTTGATACCAACATTATGAGCTCTCCAGGTGTCAACTAGTTGGTGAGTATGTAATGCACGATTTAGAGACTTGGGGAAGGCTTTAGAGGATGGTACCACTCTGCTCCTGTCAAGTGCCGATTGAGCGGCTAGTTTAAAGTCACCGCCCACAATAAGATGTGTGGAGTGAAATCTATCCAAAATATCGAAAAATTTCGAAAAAAAAACTTGCTTGTGCATCATTTGGGGCATATACTGAGGCTATGGTAATTCAGTGTCCTTCAATTGAGCCCCTTAAGATCAGAAAACGGCTATCAGGGTCTTTAAACACGTTTTGAATTTCAAATACAACAGAATTTTTTACAAAAATTGCAACGCCTTTGGACCTGGTATCAAATGTGGGGCAGTAGAATTGACTATAACTATCAATAAATTTCGGATGCCTGTCACAAGCAAAATGGGTTTCCTGCAACAAGATAATGTCAGCCCCCAATCTCTTGTAGTGACGGAACGCCTTCCTCCTCTTTTGGGGGGAGTTGATGCCCTGGGCATTATGAGATATCACCCTAAGCCCCATAGGATAGATGGTAGGAGATTATAATGATTATTGGGTGAAGGGAAAGGCCCACAACGCACAGGGCACGGACCACCCCCCACAAAGTCATAAGCATAAAGGGCATTAGGAATACCTTAGGACTCAGGAGAAAGGGTAAAATGGTATTTTTAACAATGAAAAGCGAACTGTCAATATTATACAATATCATTGCGTATACTGAACCTAGAGATGAAGATACTGTGGTTGACCTTTTTTTAAGAAAAAACATGTGATAGCAATTATTGTAAAATAGGGAGTCAGGGTGAACAATACTACCTGACCAAAGAACATTTTGAAGTGGACAAAAATGTCCAGAACACATAAGGGGAGCCCGATCTATACTGGTGATAGATATCATGATCAGGTGCACAAAAATAAATGTGAACCGTTCCATAGGCTGGGAACCCAAAATGAGTGGGGGGACAAACTAACTGAGACGGAACAGACCAGCCTCAGCGAAGTCTCTGCATATCAAAAAGGTATAGACGTACATTGCGTCAAAAATAGAAAAATTGAGAAAAAGGGAGGTATGTTACCTCGTGTAAGATGGGAACTTATAGAGTAAAAAAATTAATAGTTAAACTCAGAGAAAATAGCAACAGAATAAAACTTTGAGATGCAAAGTTATCTTGCAACATTGCAACTATAAAATACAGTAACATGTATAAGTATTTTCCCTTCTCTCATTTATTCTCATTATGCTCCCTCCCTTCAGTATATCCCACGCTCCCCCACCCCCCAAATGGGGGCTGTTGGAGAAAGTAGGACAGTCCAAAATAAAAAAAAAGAAGAAAAGTTTCTGTTAGAAATTGTTCAATTTCTTAGGTACGTTCGAAACGGGAGGGGCACAAGGCAGCCAGAAAAAGGAGACAGTTTAATCAAGCCTCCAGATTTTTAAAAGATTGTCGACATCTTCTTTGGTCTCGACGTAATGCAGGGGTGGCCCAGATTGGTGAGGGGTAGGAGGTCTGGGATCTGCGGATGCTTCCAGAAGCCCCAGCTTTACCAAGAGTTCTTTTCCTTCTGAAACATTAACAACTGTGTAAGTAGAGCCGTTATGGGGTACTGTAAGTTTAAAAGGAAAACCCCATCTATATCTTATGTGTGCCGATTGTAGGACCGAGGTTATTTCCTTCATTTTTCGTCTTCTTTCCAGTGTGGCCTGGGAGATATCCGGACAAATTTGAATTTTAGTACCATCCAATTCAATGCTGTGCATGTTTCTGGAGGCTCTTAGTATGTTTTCTTTTGTGATGAAGTCCTTCATGCATAGTATAATATCACGAGGTGGCTTGTCCGGTGGAGGTTTAGGACGCAAGGCCCTATGGATTCTATTGCAGGCAAATGAAGACGGTGGTACTTCTGGAAGGAGAATGTGGAACAGTTTAGTTACAGCTGGTGTTAGGTCTGAAACTGATTCTGGAATACCGTTGATCCTGAGGTTGTTCCTGCGGTTGCGGTTGTCCAGATCTTCGACTTGAGATTGCAGGTATGAATAGTTTTCCGCTAGGAGCTCAAAGTCTTTCCTAAGGTCATTATGGGCCAGAGAAAGCTCATCCTGTTTAGTTTCAAGAACACCTGTACGCCCCCCAAGGGAAGCAATTTCTTGTGTAAGTGTGCTTGTTGTTTTTTGGAGCTCAGATTGGATTTTGTCTGCAAGTTTTTCATAAATCTTAGTCAGACTTGAATCTAGGTCGGCTTTTGTAATTTGCGCAGTGTGTTCAGTATCGTTTTTTGTAGAGGTATTCTCTCGGAGGGTGGCTTCTGTTATATATGTTGAGCGCACGGCCCTAGAGGTACATGCTCCTTTTTGAGCCATTTTCTTCTGCTCCTTGTTGCGCAGAGGATATGAGGCTGAGGAATGTTGCTGTGAGTGGCAACGGGGCGCCTTCTTGCCTGAAGGCATGCACTGCGTTGGACTGCTGGAGAGGAAGTTAAAGCAGTTTTGGAACCTCTTGTAGAGAGAGTAGAATCTTCGCTGAGTTGGTGAAGTAGTTAAATTGTGTAGCTGATCTGCATCGCGCCCAATATGCGTTCCCTAAAATTGGGGGGGGGGGGGGGGTGAGTTTAGAGCATTCTAGTGAATCGTAATAAAAGTGAGGGGTAGTCGCTTGTTATGATTTGAGATGGTAAATGAATCAGCTTAGAGGTGACTGCTGCTCCTGTTAGGAATCACACTGTCGGTTGTTGCCCAAGCTTGGAAGGGGTACCGACCAACAGGCTGGGGTAATAAACAGGGTTTATAAATGGATGTCAAAAGGTGAGTAGGCAAAAAAAAAAAAAACCAAATGGCTTTAAAAGTTGATAAAGGTCTTGTTGGTGAGGAAGCAGATCAAACTGAAGGATTTGAGGCACTCTCCCTAATATAGTCAGGAATGATTAATAAAGGCTATTGATATCCCCTTGAGCCTGGGGGTCACTGAGGTGGAGAGGGTGCCTTAACAATATGAGCCTGGGGAGCCTGTTGATTCAGGGGAAGCTCTGGTTGTTGGGGTAGTAAGCTTTGTTCTGAGCCTCTGTGTGTGGTACGTAGAGAAGAGGTCTGGCCAGATATATAATGCAGTCTATGGCCACAAGAGACGGCCGGGCCGGCCGAGGATCGCTCCCATGGGTAGCCGCCTCAGGAAAGGCCAGGGATCCTCAGGCCTGACTAGGCCGCACCAGGCTGGGGCCGGCCGCGGCAACCCCGGGGGTCGTAAAAGCCTAGGGCGGCCACCGAATCGTGCTCTGAGAGAGGATGGATAGCTGGGGGGAGAGATGAACGTCCAAAGAAGGCCGGGCCGGCCGCTGATTGCTCCCCCGGGCGGCCGCCTCAGGAAAGGCCGGGGATCCTCAGACCTGAATAGGCCGCGCCAGGCCGGAACCGGCCGCGGCCCACCCGATGACTGGGTACCCTCCGGAGCTTATGCGGAGAGCGGATGAGTAACTGGAGGAGACAGATGTTCGTCCCTTACCTTCTGGAGCGGGCTGATTCCGAGCTCTCTGGGAGGCCTCGAGGGAGCAAGATGGTGGCGGCCGAGAAGAGGTATACTGAGTCCGGTGATGTATAAATGTTGTCCTATAGTGCTTAGTTTAAAGCGGATGGCGGTGGATTTCTCCGTGGGTGCAGGGAGCCATTAGAAAACACGTCCGCCGCCATCAACGTCAGGACACGCCCCTGAATCTCACACATTTCTAAATGTACTTGCAGGCACAGCAGGCTTTCTCTGAAAAAGTTACTTTCTCATTCTAGTTTGGCCATATTTTTTACTTGGGCAGCTGTTACTAAACTTCCTTACATCACCCCATAATATTGGCACCTCCATCTTCTGCTAATATTGGATTGGAGATGCCGTGCACCATGTCCATAGTGGTGTACAAATTTCATTCTCCCATGCGCTGAGATTGCTATAGTAAATGGGGGATTCGAGCTCTGTTACCAGCACACCATGTCGCAAAAATGGAAATGTGCCTTGCGCGGAAATGTGCCTTGCGCCTCGCCGTGGGCCTCTACTGATGGCGCATGGCTTTAGGAAATCAACTCCTATGTCATGTACTATAGTGCATCCGGAAAGTATTCACAGTGCTTCACTTTTTCCACATTTTATGTTACAGCCTTATTCCATAATGGATTAAATTAATTTTTCTCAAAATTCTCCAAACAATAACCCATAATGACAATCTGAAAGAAGTTTGTTTCAGATTGTCATTATGGGTTATTGTTTGGAGAATTTTGAAAAAAAATAATTTAATCCATTTTGCAAATGTATTAAAAATTAAAATATAACATAAAAAAAGTGTCATGGCACCCTTTGCCATGACACTCAATTGAGCTCAGGTGCATCTTGTTTCCACTGAGCATCCTTAAGATAATTATACAACTTGATTGGAGTCCACGTGTGGTAAACTCAGGTTATTGTACATGATTTGGAAAGGCACACACCTGTCTATATAAGGTCCCACAGTTAATAGTGCATGTCAGAGCACAAACCAAGCCATGAAGTCCAAGGAATTTTCTGTAGACCTCTGAGACAGGATTGTATTGAGGTACAGATCTGAGGAAGGGTACAGAAAATTTTCTGCGGTATTGAAGGTCTAAATGAGAAGAGTGACCTCCATCATCCGTAAATGGAATAAGTTTGGAACCACAAGGACTCTTCCTACAGCGGGCCGCCTGGCCAAACTGTGCGACTGAGGGAGAAGGGCCTTAGGGAGGTGACCAAGAACCTGATGTTCATTTTGACAGAGTTCCAGTGTTTTTCTGTGGAGAGAGAACACCCATCTCTGTAGCACTCCACCAATCAGGCGTGTAGGGTAGAGTGGCCAGATGGAAGCCACTCCTCAGTAAAAGGAACATAACAGCGAGCCTGGATTCTGCTAAAAGGGACCTGAAGGACTCTCAGACCATTCCAGTGTTTTTCTGTGGAGAGAGAACACCCATCTCTGTAGCACTCCACCAATCAGGCCTGTATGGTAGAGTGGCCAGATGGAAGCCACTCCTCAGTAAAAGGAACATAACAGCGAGCCTGGATTCTGCTAAAAGGGACCTGAAGGACTCTCAGACCATGAGAAACAAAATTCTCTGGTCTGATGAAACAAAGATTGAACTCTTTGGCCTGAATTGCAAATGTCATGTTTGGGTGAAACCAGGCACCGCTCCCCACCTAGCCAAAACCATCTCTACAGTGAAGCATGGTGGTGGCAGCATCATGCTGTCGGGATGTTTTTCAGCAGCAGGAACTGGGAGATTAGTCAGGATCAATGGAAAGGTGAACGCAGCAATGTACAGAGACATCCTTGAAAAAAAACCTGCTCCAGAGTGCTCTGGACCTCAGACTGGGGCGCAGGTTCATCTTCCAACAGGAAAATGACCCTAAGCACACAGCCAAGATAACATAGGAGTGGCTACAAGACAACTCTGTGAATGTCCTCAGGACACTGCAAGAAAAGGCAAAGGCAAGGGGGGAGAAGACGGAGATTGGTGTTATCCACAGAGGAGAAGAAAATAAGTAACAAATTATCTACCATCACTTCAGTAGTTAATTTAATGGATGAGGTTTTAAAGTGGAGGGCCACCCTGAAAAAAAATACATTAAAAAATGAAAAAAATCAGAAAAAAATAAAAATTTTTTTTTAACTTACCAGAAATGCCTGTTGCTAGGCACATCATCCTAATCTGCCTCTTCCTCCTCCGCGGAGATCTTCTGGTCTTCTCTCCTCCGTGTGGCGTCTTCTGGGTAATAGGTCGCGCTGTGTTCTGAGAACTGTGTGTCCCAGAACACAGCGCACCCCATTCACAAAGCACTGCGCGACTCGCGCATGCGCGACTCGCGCATGCGCAGTAGGAAACGGGCACCCGAGACCGAGGGATGGGTCAGCCTCGGGCGGCCGACACCTGGACAGGTAAGTGTGCTTATTAGAAGTCAGCAGCTACAGTGTTTGCAGCTGCTGACTTTAAATTTTTTATTTTTTTTTTAAACCGGCCCTCCTCTTTAACTAATTATGAATTATCTCTGTTGTCACAGGGTCTATCTTTTTCATCCACCTATCATTTTTGATATTTTCAACACCATTTTGGACTCCAATAGGTTTGTCAGGAACCTCCTACTGCAGAACCCTTTCCAACAGGGAACGGATGAACAAGTGGGTGACCCACTGACATCAGGGATGCTGAGTGAATCTGACCAAAATGAATCAACTATAGAACAAGATGTTTGTCCGCATGTTTCCTCTTTTATGTTTCAAGACTTCTCTGCATCATTAACTTTAGAACAGCTGTACTCTGAATTGCATATGGGCTCCTATGGTGTTTCATGTAGTACATCACAATATGGCGACAAGTTTTTCTACCCTGTAAATGCAAGAAATTCTAGGAAAACTAACATCTCTAAAGAAGAGAGATGGGCTCTACAGCAGTTAAAAGACAATAAGGTGTTAGTGATAAAGGAAGCAGATAAGGGAGGAGCCGCGGTGGTGATGACTAGGGAACAATTTAGATCTGAAGCTTAGTGACAGTATCACATATCGTACCCTGTCCAACAATTGCACTATGCCGTTTTATTCAACTCTTTTAAAACATTTACAGTTGGGCATTAGTATGAAAGTTTTGTCATCCAAAACTGCTGAGCATCTCTATGTGGATAAACCTATGGTGCTGGTCTTCCATCACCCCCCCCCCCCCCCCCCAAAATTCACAAAATTGATTGTCTTTTACAGGGATGACCAATCGTGGCCGGAATTGGTTCCTTATTGGATCATTTGGAAGAATGGGTAGACCGGCACCTACAGCTGTTAGTACACAGATTGCCTGGCTACATTAGAGAAGCGAGCACAGTCCTATCCCATATTACATCTGTCAAATGGACATATGTGTGGGCTACACTGGATGTGAGGGCACTTAATTTGTCGATTGCCGCCAGCGCTTGATTGCAGGCCATCCAAAATCATGGATGAGGTTTTAAAGTGGAGGGCAAAGCTATAGCTCCTATTCTCAGGAGCTATGGGAGTTTATTTTGTTAAGCGTTGAGCTCTTATTAAAGCACAATTATTTTTTATTCAATAGCGTGTATTATGCCCAGCTCTGTGGGGCGTCGATGGGTGCTAGATTCTCACCATCCATGGTGAATCTCTACAGGGGTTGGTGGGAGGAACACATTTTGTTCTCTCCCAGCAACCTCTTTGCCAGGCAGATTGTATGGTATGGTCACTATATTTATGACCTCATGATGTTGTGGGATTGTGACACTATAGGATTGCATGAATTTTGGAAATGCCTTAATGACAATTGGTTAAATATGCATTTTTCAATTGAGCATGATATTTTCAGTATTAACTTTTTAGACAGCACCCAAATGGGCGATCCAACTACAGGTGATGTTTCAACATGCACCTATAGGAAACCATGCTCTGGTAACACTTTTTGCAGCCAGTTGTCATCTATCCAATACCATCAATGCCATCCCTTATGGGGAGTTTATTTGAGCCAAACAAAACTGTTCAGACTCAGCCTTTGAGCTGGAATGCAAGGTCATTCATCAGCGCTTATTGGACAGAGGTTATAACGAATCTGTTATACACCAAGGACTGGAAAGGGTTTTGATAATGGACAGAGAGGAATTACTGATAGATAGGCCTAAAACCAGGAATAAAAATAAGAATAAATCGTATAAACCTTACAACTCTAGAAATAGAAGAACGGGCAAACCTATTACGTTTGTAACTACATTTTCCCAAGAATATCATCAAATAGTCGTAATAATAAAAAAAAGAATCTGCCAATACTGTATACAGATAAAGATTTAAATGGGATATTGCAAGCAGGTTGCCATTTTTCTAGCCGATGTGCGCCCACATTAGGGACTGCACTATCACCTAGTCTTTTCTCATCTAAACAATGCCAACCGACCTGGCTCTCCTATCCTGGAAGTTACCCTTGTAATACAAAAACCTGTAGGTACTGTAATTTGTGACTCTCGGGTAAAACGTTTGTTGCCACAGATGAAGAATTCATTATACAGCAATACATAAACTGTGGCACAAACTATGTAATTTACCTGATCACCTGTATTTTATGCAGCCTCCAATACGTAGGTTGTACCACATGTCCTTTTAGAACCTGTATAGGCATAGGTGTCTGTACATAGGGGCAAGGGGGGCTAGTGCCCCCAGAGCAAGGTGTCCACACATGGACACTCAGGGGCCAGGGGGATCCTGGGTAGGTGCAGAACCGGCACTAGCATAGAGGAGAAAAGGCATCTGCCTTAAGGTACCAGGAGAGGGAGGGCACTAAACCCATGGGGTCCCTCAAGAAAAACTGACGCCGGTCCCACTCATACCTTTACCCAGCTCAACACAGGTCACACAGCACACACCATGACATGCAGCACCACGCTGTGATTCTGTGAACATCAGCCGCTGCCTCCAGTTTACAAGCTTCCATTTTCTCCCCACTCCAGGCTGCTATTGCTCCTCCTCTATCCAAGTCCCAGGTGAAGGGCAGAACAACTGCTTTTCTCTTTCCAGGCTCTAGCCCCCCACTGAACAATTCCCACAGAAATTAGAGAAACTGCACAAAAATAGGTGTGCCAAGCTTGTAGCATCATACTCAAAAAGACTAGAGGCTGTAATTGGTGCCAAAGGTGCTTCACCAAAGTATTGAGTAAAGGCTGTGAATACTTCTGTACATGGGATTTTATTTTATTTTATTTTATTTTTTGAGTTTTAATACATTTGTAAAGATTTCAAACAACAAACTTCTTTCACATTTGTCATTATGGGGTATGGTTTATAGAATTTTGAGGAACAATAGTGAATTTAATCCATTTTGGAATAAGGCAGTAACATAACAAAATGTGGAAAAAGTGAAGCACTGTGAATACTTTCCAGATGCACTGAGTGCAGGCGTCAGCAGTAAAGATAGCCATTGTGTAATTATTTTTTCTATTTGTATTCCAAAAGCAGGGACGCCAGTATTCCCATTAAGCAAAAGTCAATCAATCGCTAGACCAACTTCTGTTGAGTTGAGATGGCCATACATGGACCGAAATTCAGGCGCTACCTGATAAACTGGCCAAATTTTGATCCATCTATGGCCAGCTCTGGTAGTGTACAACCAAGGGTATAGAGTGCAGCAGTCAGGATGAGAGGGAGAAAGGGGAACACAGCGAAAGGGGGAGGGAGAGAGAGAATGGAGGAGGGTGGGAAGAAGGTGAAGAGATAGGATGAGGGGGAAGGAGAGAGAGAGGGGAGAAATAGAGACAGGTGTCAGTGGGAGAAAGATGAGGGAGAAAATAACACAGATAGAAGGGGTGAGCCTTATCATTTTTACTAATCAATTACTAATTTTAAAATAATTTTCTTATCCATGCACAAATTGAATGTGTACTACATGAGGATTGGCCTAATACTAAAAGGATATTTACTGCTCCTAAGATTTTTGATGAAATGTATCCTAAGGACAGAATTTAACCACTTGGGATCCGCGCTATTGCCAAATGACGGCATTAGCGCGGACCTACATTTCCGGGACTACGTCTATTGACGTCGTCCCGTGTACGAGCGGCCTGCGCGCCCCCTGAGGGGCGCGCGCGGCGCGCTCTGTGATCGGCGAGTCCATGAGACTCGCCTGATCACCGATCCGTGCAAGGGGTCGATCCCGACCCCTTATCACGTGATCAGCTGTCAGCCAATGACAGCTGATCATGTGATAGAACGGAGCCGGTAATCGGCTATTATCACCGGCGGCCGTGATCGGGACATCAGTCCCGATCACGGCCATCAATACAAGGGACCACCTGCCACCTGCCAGTGCCCACCTGCCTCCCGCAGTGCCATCCTGAAGTAAAAGTAAAAGCAAAAGTAAGTGCCCCCGTCAGTGCCCATAGTGCCCACAGTGCCACCCACAGTGCCACCCCACAGTGCCACCCACAGTGCCCACAATCTGCCTCAAAGGTGCTGCACCCCAGTGCCGCCCATCAGTGCCCAGCAGTGCCGCCCAGCAGTGCCGCCCATCAGTGCCCAGCAGTGCCACCTATCAGAGCCACCTATTAGTGCCACCTATCAGTGCCCATCAGTCCCATCTATCTGTGGTACCTATCAGTGCCCATCCGTGCCACCCATCCGTGCCACTTATCCGTGCCACCCATCCGTGCCATCTTATCTGTGCCAATCTTTGCCCATCAGTGCCGCCTTATCTGTGCCCATCGGTGCCGCCTTATCTGTGCCTATTAGTGCCGCCTTAACTATGCCTATCAGTGCCCACCAGTGCAGCCTATCAGTGCCCACCAATGCAGCCTATCAGTGCCCACCAATGCAGCCCATCAGTGCCCACCAATGCAGCCTATCAGTGCCGCCTAATCAGCGCACTTCAATGAAGGAGAAAAATGACCCGTTTGCAAAATTTTATAACAAACTATTAAAACATGATTTTTTTTTTTTTTTTTGCATCTTTTTTTGTTTGTTTAGCAAAAAATAAAACTCCGAGCTGTAACTAAATACCACCAAAAGAAAGCTCTATTTGTGGGAAAAAAATTATAAAAATTTCATTTGGGTACAGTGTTGTATGCCCGCGCAATTGTCATTCAAAGTGCATCAGCGCTGAAAGCTGAAAATTGGTCTGGGACTGAGGGGGGTTTAAGTGCCCAGTAAGCAAGTGGTTAAAGCTGAAATCCAGATTTTGATATTCTCTACATAGTTTGTTTGGGCCAGCTTGGCCCAAACTAACTATGCCCCTCACTAACATTTGAGGATGCTTGATGTGCGGTATAAATTGTATGTAGTTGAGGTTACATACAGCATACTGTGTTCCAAATTTGAGTCATGACTTCTAGTCTCATACCTGGAACACAGTAGAGTCTATCTGATCGGTGCTCAGCCATTCAGGGAAATTGATGTATTCTAGCAAAGAATACAGAGCTTCCTCTAGTTGGCTGAGTCAGAGAGACAGGCTGATGATGTCACAACCTCTGACTCAGCCAATCAGAGGAAGCCTTGTATTAATTTCCAGAACCAGCACTTTCTTTAGTTGCAAGCCTTAGACACCTAAGTCCACCAAGTTTGCCAGAAAGCCCTTCTCATAAGGAAGGAGCACCCTCCCACTCCTTGGATTGAGAGGACATATATTGGCATTTGCGCTAGTCATTTAAAAGGGAAACAAAATAGAGCTTGCAGCCATGATCCACTGGTTGTGGGTGCAAAACTTTTCAGGCTCCTGTGAAAAAAATAATGAATGCACATTTTTTTTTCCTGCAAAAATATGGAGTTGGTCATACAAATCTCATATTTGACTCCCTGTGTTCCTATGGGATCTCTGTCCGTTTCAAAATAAAGAAAGGAAATTTCTTCACTGTTTGGCTACTTGGATGTTGGCAGAGCTGTCAAGGTTTACCTGGTAGCCAAGGCTTCTGTTCGCCTTACCTCTTATGCCACGTACACACGACCAGACTTTTTGACAGCAAAGGTCAGACGGAACGAATCTGTCAGACCATTCGATCGTGTGTGGGCTCCATCGGACCTTTGCTGTCCAAAAATCAGATGGACTTTAGAAATAAAATAAGTTTCAAATTTTTCTGCCGGAACTCAGAGGGACCCATTTCCTATGCAGAAATCCACTCGTCTGTATGCTAGTCCGACGGACGAAAACCGATGCTAGGGCAGCTACTGGATACGAACTTCCTTATTTTAGTCCGTTCGTACATCATCACGTACAAATCCGTCGGACTTTGGTGTGATTGTGTGTGGCCAAGTCCGTTCATTCAGAAAGTCCATTGGGAGGACTGCTGGGCCTAGTCTGCCGGAAAGTCCGGTTGTGTGTACGCAGCATAAGCTCTTTAGAGGACAACCTGCTTCCCTCTCAACCATTACCAGGTGGATTTGAAAACTTATTTACAACCTCTTATTAGTTGCATAAAAACTGGAGTGTCCCGGAGTGGGTGAAGTTATGAGTATACATTAGGACCAGCCTTACAAGTTTTTTTGACATTGTCTTATCACCTCAGGGTATCCTCCGCATAACCCAAGGTCTATGAATACAAGCCATGTGTCCTGTATTGTACTCCAAGATAAGGAATTTACAGGTAAGTCAATATTTCTGTTTTTCACTACATATAAAACTCTTCCTAAGTCTTTGTGAATTTTTTTCATTTTACCCAAGAGTAGACAAAACAATGTTGTTAGAATTACACTTAAAAAACATAACAAAGATGATTTAATTTCTTACGTTTAGACTTCATGTACACTGGACATTTTAAAACCTTTCCTGACCGATGGAACTTGACAGCTAGTAACCGACATTTAAAAACATCTGTTGTGCCGCATTTAAATGCTGAGTTTACATTCCGTGTTTGCGTTTAGAAGCGTTTTTTGCATTGCAAATGGTCAGAAATGTTTGTCCATTAAAAAAGCCTATAAACGAAATGCGGCTTAACGCAAGTTACTGAATTTACACGCCTTTACAAGCTGTTACAGGAATTTGGCGTTTCAAATGCCTCTGAACATCCGTCCTGAACGCTTTTTTTTTTGCTTTCCAAAAAATGCTTCTAAACTCAACTGCCTAGAAAGGACTATAAACAGCCCTGTGTACATGTACTGATAAGATAACATAGAGGAGAGTTCAGGGGTAGCTGAAAAAAACACCCAAAAGTACCTAAACGTCCATTTACCAGCAGCAATGTACATAAGGCCTTAGTTGAGTCAGTGAGTGAAAAAGCCAGGAAATAAAGAAAGAGCTATATAAAGTATGGATTTATGAACCCTCAGCACTCCTGCTCTGATCTGAGGTGTGTACAGTTAGTGGAAAAAGTAGCTATGCAATCCACATACTGTATATTTATTTAATTTTTTATTTCAATTTTTTTTTTCCTTTTGGTTGTTGCCAGAATGATACTAGCAGTGAACATTGATACTTTGTTGTGCTTCCAGCAGTCTGTAGGTTAATATGCAAAAGCCACTTCTGCTGGCTCCAACAAGGAATCTAATCCTCACTGCCAAATATTTGTAGAAGAAATTGCTGTAATTCTCAGAAGAATAAAATGGGATAGTGTTTGTCTTGTTAGCCCAGCAGGAGGCCAAAAAAATCAGGGCATTAATAAGAAAAAGCTGGTATCACAAGAAATTGATGGGAAGAGGCCAGTAATTCCAGAAATTATATAGAAGGTGAGGGAATGTAGGGTGTGGACAATCAAGTATCTTGTTTCTAGCTAATATTAATCCAAAAGTCTGTATTTTTCAAAAGTGGAGATACCCCAAACAGAAGAACATTTCATTTCCTAATTTACCTAATTATCTTTCATCAATATTGTACAGATATAACAAATCAAACACATTCAAAGTGACCCTTGATATATTGTTTTATTGCTTGTATGTCAATATCCAAACTTCAAACTAGTCACTTAATGCATACATTGCACATATTAGTACTTCTAGGATGCAGCTGGCAGAATGTATATACGGTATGTGCTACCTGGTGCAACATTACAATTTTAATCCATTTTAAAGATGATGTCCCAAGCAAGTGATTCAGTACAAACAGGACTCCATATAATCACACTGTGCTGGTGTTAAATTTGTAGCTGAACAAGCATGTTCACAAAACAGATTCAATGAGACCTGGGTCCTGTACAACATGAATCCTTAGCATGTTGTTGCATCTCAAATGAAACAGCACCCTTGGCGCTTCAACTCATTTCTCAAGAGTGTAAGCCCTTGTACACATGGTCGGACATTCCGATGGACAATGTCCGATAGGACCATTGGTCAGATAATCCGACAGTGTGTGGGCTTCATCGGACTGTTTCCGTCAGAGTAGCCGACGGACCAAATTTTCCAGCTGGGCTATAAAATTTTCTGACAACATGATCCGATCGGACTTTGTCCGATCATGTGTAGAGAATTCCGATCGGACAAAGTGCCACGCATTAAACCAGGTCACATTGTGCGCTTGACAAAAAACTTGATATGAAAAATCCTCTATAGATGACAGTGAGATGATATTAAGTATATATCCAAATATATAAATGATATGAAAAAAAAAAAAAAAAAAAAAAAAAAAAAAAAAAAAAAACACAACTGAGTGTCGTTATAAAAGTGCAAAACAGATCAAAGAATACACAAAATACTAATAATCCATGTGTAGTGTATCACGTGTCTGAACAAAATACTAATAGTCCATAAGCAGTGAAATGTGTGTTTGAGCAAAAATTCCAAAAACAAAAATAAGGTGAACTATAGTTATATGGAGAGCATATCCATTTAGTGATAAAATGCGTCCATTTGATGATCAACAAGGCAGTATCCTGCGTGCTCCAAAAGCAGGGGGTGGATTCCACCAGTGCTCCTATGCGTATAATATCCTCACACTAGGTGCAGTAATTACCTTACCTTACTGCTGTAAGGTAAACAGCATTTCCAAAGTGACGCTTGTTGTCCAATGTAGGTTCAGTAGGTGATGTAATCCTGGACTCTCATTCACCATGGGCACGTTGTAACATGCAGAGAAAGCAAGGGGAACACTCCAATAGTGAAGTACGTATTCACAATTTATTGGGTATAAAACGAAGGTAAGGTACTCACATTTAAAACAATAATAAAAGCACAACTTAAACGAACGCGTGTCACGTTCGCGCTTCCGGACGTCACTTCCGGTGTCCTTACTGGCCAATTGTGTTCCTACGCGTATCGTCAAATGACTTCATCAGGGAATAACAACTGGGGTAAGGGCGGACGTATAAATAGTGTCAGTAATTAGCAGCCATTTTTGTGAAGTCCATTGTGGCCCCATCTACGGCCATTTTCTCGTGGGCTAATATATATAGAGTAATGGTCAACGGACGTGACAGTGGCAGGAAATGTGCAAGCCTCACTTGCGATCATTTTGTGGGGGTATTTTTTATTGTAGATGATCATTAACTGTTATAGCCCGCTGGGAAATACCCAGGAAACATTATTCTTATTGGCGCAGCCCCAAAGGTAATAACAGAGCAACCCTTCTCATTAGCGCACCTGCGCAATAACGTTCGTTTCTAAAATGACATCTAGCATAAAACAACAAGAAAGAAAAGTATGGGCAATACTGGACGAATATATTAAAATTGAAAGTGATTAAATAAAATCAAAATAAAAGCTACACTAGTAAAACCATAGTCATAAAATTATTATGTGTAAGAGATATCGATAATTATATAAAATCTTAAGGTGTGTGGTATAGCATGGCCAATAATTGGGAATCAGCTATTGGCGATATAAATTATCAACAGGTCCATAGGTCCAAAAAAAATATCTAGCGAGCAATCCCATCAAAAAACGCATCCAGGTAGCGGATCAGGATGTGACACATAGTGAATTAAGGAATAGATCGGTGTTCAACCCAACGGTCTCCAATAATAAACATGTTGAAGTATTCAAAAAGGTAGTGCTACAAGATCTCAAGGACCTAAAAATCAAGAAGCGTGAGGATCCCAAGTTTATGAAAAATGGGATTAAGAAACTATCAAAGCGGAAAGATATCGTTATCCGACCCGCCGACAAGGGCGGAGGAATTGTCATCCTCTCAAAAGTACAGTACTGCGATAATATGAAGAAGCTACTAGGAGATAACACTACATATACAAAACTAACCAAGAACCCCATGTTTAAATGTAGGAAAGAACTTGAGCAGGTAGTTCACCTCGGGCTGAAAAAGGATATCCTGAGTAAAAAAGAAGCCAAATACCTGATTCCAGAGGCATGCAGGACTCCGATTATTTACGCCTTACCAAAAATACACAAGGATAAAATTGATCCCCCGTTTAGGCCCATAGTGAATGGGATTGACTCCCTCACCTCTAGAATGGGGGAATACATAGATAAATTCTTACAACCTGTGGTCACAAAAACCGAAGCCTATCTGAGAGACACGAAGCAGGTATTGCAAATATTAGAAGAACTACCTGAAGAGGAAGGACCCTGGATTATGGCATCAGTTGATGTCTCTTCATTGTACACGGTGATTCAACACTATCAAGCCTGTGAGGCTGTAAAATGGGGCCTAAGAAAGTACAGCACGTTGTCGTGCTCCCAGCGTAAATATTTGGTTAAATGTCTGGACTTTTGCCTTAAAAACAGTTATTTTTGGCATAACCGTGAGTACTTCCATCAAAGAACTGGAGTGGCGATGGGAGCCAAATTTGCTCCCAGTGTGGCATGCTTATTCATGGCCCAATGGGAAGGGGAAGCGGTATACACTAACAGACCCAGAGAACTGGCTATATATAAAAGGTATATAGACGATATTCTGATACTCTGGAGAGGCGAAACAACCAGCCTAGTTAGATTCTTGGAAGGACTAAATATTAATAACAGAAACATTAAACTATCCTGGGAAGTGAGTACCGGATCAATATCTTTCCTAGATCTAGAAGTGACACAAAATAATAACAAATTATATACAAAGACCCATTTCAAAAATGTCGATAGGAATAGTTACTTGCCAAGAGGTAGCTGCCATCACACCAACTGGCTGTGTAATATTCCTAAGGGTCAACTGATAAGATTACGCAGAAACTGTACAAACACTAAGGACTACCACCTACAGGCTGAAAAGATAGGCCAGAGGTTCATAAATAAGGGATATGACAATGAAGACATTAGAAAGAAAATTACAGAAGTCGAAAATATGGATCGAACCACTCTAATTAGAGATAAAACCACCCCGGCACGAGGGACGGATGGGATACCGCTCATACTAAACTACAACGCTCAACACAAGAAATTTGAAAAGATTATCAGAAAACACTGGCACATCCTACGCTTAGATGTACACTTACAGGAATTGTTGCCTGAATACCCTAAATTTGTGTACAAAAAGGCAATGACTTTAAGGGACAAGATAGTCAAGAACGTCCCCGACCCCCCACCCACAGGCCTGACTTTCTTCACTGGTAAAGGGTTCTTCCCATGTAAAAGGTGCTTTGCATGCTTAAAAACAAAACGCCCAGCTGAAAAGAAATTTAATTTTACGTCTACAAGCACTGGGAACACGTACGAAATAAAAGATTTCGTATGCTGTAATACCGAGGGAGCGGTGTACGTGTTGCAATGCAGTTGTGGCTTGCAATACGTAGGCCGCACCAAAAGACCTTTAAGGGTACGAATAAAAGAGCATGTTAAAAACATCATTAATGGCTTCGACAAGCACAGCGTTTCCAGGCACTTTTGCATACACCATAACAAGGACCCTACCCAGCTTATGTTTTGGGGTATCGAACCCTACAAAAGACATTGGAGAGGGAGCCATAAGGTCAGAACACTAAGTCAGGCAGAGTCTAGATGGATTTTCACTTTAGACACTTTTGCGCCCCAGGGACTCAATATTGATTTTGACCTTAATTGTTTTATTAGTGATTTTTGACTACATTATTTATAAGCTTCTTTTGTTAGGATGTTTTAAAATTACTATTATGTGAATTTTGGATCTCCTTTCCGGTGTCCTCTCCTAAATTGAGAGTGATTCTGACATTTTGACATATTCTATCTTATCCTATTCTATTTTTATATATATTCTATTCCCCTTTTTTTACTCAGTCTCTGTTTTTAGTGTCACTCTTGGAGATCGATTATGACTACCGCTCATACTAAACTATAACGCTCATATCAGAGTGATTCTGATATTTTTACATATTCTATCTTATCCTATTCTATTTTTATATATATTCTATTCCCCTTTTTTTACTCAGTCTCTGTTTTTAGTGTCACTCTTGGAGATCGATTATGACTACCGCTCATACTAAACTATAACGCTCATATCAGAGTGATTCTGATATTTTTACATATTCTATCTTATCCTATTCTATTTTTATATATATTCTATTCCCCTTTTTTTAATTAGTCTATGTTTTTAGTGTTACTCTTGGAGATCGATTATGACTCCCGTTAGGACCATCTATGATGGCCGTTATCATGGAATTCTTACATCCTAGTCCAATATATTGTTGATCTCATATACACACAATTTTAGCTATAACTTTTAATTCTTTCCCATACCACTCAGTCTATACACTGGTAGTGATCTAGTAAATAGTCGTAAGTGTGTTTTAGATCACTGTCTCCCTCCTAGACATCACTGCTTTTTAGATGGACCTGTTGATAATTTATATCGCCAATAGCTGATTCCCAATTATTGGCCATGCTATACCACACACCTTAAGATTTTATATAATTATCGATATCTCTTACACATAATAATTTTATGACTATGGTTTTACTAGTGTAGCTTTTATTTTGATTTTATTTAATCACTTTCAATTTTAATATATTCGTCCAGTATTGCCCATACTTTTCTTTCTTGTTGTTTTATGCTAGATGTCATTTTAGAAACGAACGTTATTGCGCAGGTGCGCTAATGAGAAGGGTTGCTCTGTTATTACCTTTGGGGCTGCGCCAATAAGAATAATGTTTCCTGGGTATTTCCCAGCGGGCTATAACAGTTAATGATCATCTACAATAAAAAATACCCCCACAAAATGATCGCAAGTGAGGCTTGCACATTTCCTGCCACTGTCACGTCCGTTGACCATTACTCTATATATATTAGCCCACGAGAAAATGGCCGTAGATGGGGCCACAATGGACTTCACAAAAATGGCTGCTAATTACTGACACTATTTATACGTCCGCCCTTACCCCAGTTGTTATTCCCTGATGAAGTCATTTGACGATACGCGTAGGAACACAATTGGCCAGTAAGGACACCGGAAGTGACGTCCGGAAGCGCGAACGTGACACGCGTTCGTTTAAGTTGTGCTTTTATTATTGTTTTAAATGTGAGTACCTTACCTTCGTTTTATACCCAATAAATTGTGAATACGTACTTCACTATTGGAGTGTTCCCCTTGCTTTCTCTGCATGTTACAACGTGCCCATGGTGAATGAGAGTCCAGGATTACATCACCTACTGAACCTACATTGGACAACAAGCGTCACTTTGGAAATGCTGTTTACCTTACAGCAGTAAGGTAAGGTAATTACTGCACCTAGTGTGAGGATATTATACGCATAGGAGCACTGGTGGAATCCACCCCCTGCTTTTGGAGCACGCAGGATACTGCCTTGTTGATCATCAAATGGACGCATTTTATCACTAAATGGATATGCTCTCCATATAACTATAGTTCACCTTATTTTTGTTTTTGGAATTTTTGCTCAAACACACATTTCACTGCTTATGGACTATTAGTATTTTGTTCAGACACGTGATACACTACACATGGATTATTAGTATTTTGTGTATTCTTTGATCTGTTTTGCACTTTTATAACGACACTCAGTTGTGTTTTTTTTTTTTTTTTTTTTTTTTTTTTTTTTTTTTTTTTTTTTTCATATCATTTATATATTTGGATATATACTTAATATCATCTCACTGTCATCTATAGAGGATTTTTCATATCAAGTTTTTTGTCAAGCGCACAATGTGACCTGGTTTATTGCACTTTAATATTTATGCACATTGTCTGAGCTTATTTAAACATGCAGTTTCACATTTTAGTTTATTTCTGTTTTGGTTGTCACTTGAGTACATGTTAATTTAATTAGATCTAAGTAGTCGGAGCGCAACACCATTTCTTAATCACTATCACTTAATCTGGGGAGGGTGTATACCCCTGCCGGTGTTTTGCTGCAACCCCACTAGTTTTAGGACACATTGGTAGGCGCGAGAATACTTTTACTCTCAAAGTGCCACGCATGCTCAGATCAAATTCCTAGACCAAAGCTATTGGCTACTAGCATGAACATAGTCCCGTCATAACTAAATAATGTCATCACGTTAAGAACGATCGGATTTTCTGACAACTTTGTCCGACTGTGTGTATGCAACAGTTTCGGACAAAATCCGACAGGTTGTGTGTACAAGGGCTAACATATTTGTAAAACATATTATGTCCTTCTCACTAGTCAACCCCACCACAAGCATTCTTTTAACTGACAAATTTGTGTCCTCTAATTTAGTGTACAGGACCTCTGAATGCATAATGGTCCCTTGCAACCGTTTGGGTCACAATGCCGACCTTGTTCTTGTAATATCAAGGGTTGTGTGCACAATAGGTTAATCGGTGTGCTTACTGAACTGAATCTCAGAGCATCCAGCATATTTTATATTGATATAATATAAAATCTTCTGGGTTACACTAGGCACTTAATAAAGGTCACTCTCCTATACATGAAATGTACCTTTGCTTAAATGACTGACCTAATCTCTAGTTGGCTTCCTCGATGTTAATATATACCACCATGGTCACTGATGCAATTAAGAGAGGCACGTTGAGTCAATGCCCTCTCCACCTATCCACTACCTCACTCCCAGTAATGGAATGGTTGATCCATGTGCACACTCACTTAACAATTCTTCTTCTGTACCTGTGTTGAGGACCTCTGCAGTGCTGATCTGCTCACAGTAATGCAGACCCACTGGTGCTGGAATGGCAGTCTGAGCCTGGGCTCCCACCAGACCAAGTCCCCAACACATTACACCTCACTTCTCAGATGCCCATGATTAAGAGCTGAGGGGCAGAGGGAAACACGTTGGGGGTGTGGCTTGGCAGGAGCCCAGGCTGAGACTGCCATGTATTGCAATACCAGCGTGTCTGCTTTGATAGGCGGCTTCATGGGATCCATCTTTTGCTCAACCGTTGTTTGGAGCCAATTACAATAAAGTCAAAATGGGTCTAGCCAGCTCTTTTTAACTTTTTGTTTTCTCTGAGAAATAGGATGTTCAGGGATTTCATTCTGTTGTAAGCATTATGCAATGTTATTTCCTTATTTCCTCAATGTACACAATGTTCTTTCCTTAAAGGGTAGGTTCACCTTTACAGAAAACTCTGTAAGGTGAACTTACATAGGTGCCCTTCCTCGCCCCCCCCAGGTCCCGCTGACCTGTACAGCCGTTATCTCCAGTTCTAAGCCCCGGTATGTGCGCGCCAGGAGCCCAGGGCTTAGAAGCAATTTACCACTGACAGTTCTTACAATGAGCAGCTTTTATTTGCTCACATAAAACCTTTATCCCAAAAGTAAAACATAAATGTTGATGTAACTGCTTGTATAACTACAGTGTGAACTTGCTAGAGTATCTAAATCTGCTGGTACAACTAACACTACCCTCCCCTCAGTTTGACAATACTGCTGTTCAAAAGGTGGCCCTGTGCCTTTATCCAGAATGGGGGGCACTCCGATACAGGAGGTTGTACAGATCACCAGGTGAAAACAGAGGGGAAATAAAAAAAGTCATTGAAATATTCTGAGTATTTTTTAATTAAAGATCTCAAATGTGCACTTCCTGCTTCATGAATTATGCTTTCTGGCATTTTTTTTCTGTGTAACTTTGTGTACAGCTTACCTGGTATATCCTTTTAGATCTTTACATCCAAAGAAACACATTGTCTAGCTCTATGGTGAGCATGAGATTATATTCATTATTATTCTAGAGTGTTCCACAGCTCTGGCCCATAAGATGAAATTGTCCGTCTTTTACGTACCTGTGCCATGATAGCACATGGCACAGGTTCATAGAGAGGGCAAACATTGGCCAGAGATCATGTTTCCATCCCCCAATTACATGTTTAAGTAAGATGGAGCACACTTGGTACCCATCGCAGAACCCTGTACCTGTAAGTAGTGGGACTAATTAAAGAGGAAAATATTGTGCATATGCACAAATTCCAACAGTGCTAACAGAAATTTGTTGGGTATCTGTTCCAACACATCTAAGATGTCATGGAATTTTCTTACCACCCCAGTCCTTTCTGGTGTGGTAGGGATAAATGTAAAGATTACATATTAGATCCCACCATTGTAATTCCTGGTGGTACTGAAAGAGCCATGTAATCAAGGAAATCAGATCATGATTATCCCTGACATATGAGGAAAGTATTCCCAAATGAGGCTTCTGAAATGAATTTAGGACATTATTGGGAAGAGGCCATAAAATAAAAGCTTTGCCAGGAAGATGCCAATCATGCAGGACATTGATAATTCCAGATATGTTAGGGAAGAGACCAATAACTCAGGACTTTGATTAGAAAAGGGTGATAATTCAGCATACTTTTGGGAGGAGGCTGGTAATTCAAATCGGTGATGGGAATGAGCTAGGAATTCAGGACATTGACTGGAAGAGGCTAATACATTCAGGGCGGGAGGCTGATAATTCAGGACATTGATGGGGGATAGGCAGGTAATAAGGAAATTGATAGGAAGAGGAGAATTTCAGGACATTGATGGGAAGAGAGCGGAAACTCCAAACATCAATGACAAGAGGTCAGTAACTCAGGACATTAATAGGAAGAGGACAGTAATTTAGGACATTGGAAAGAGGCCAGTAATTTAGGACATTAATTGTAAGAAGCTAGGAAATCAGAACATTGATGGGAGAAGGCTGATCGTTTTATCACATTGATGAGAAGAAGCCAATAATATAAAACATTGAATGGCAGAGGCTCGTTTTTTTTCCCGGACATTAATTGAAAGAGGTTGGTGATTCAGGACATTGATGGGAAAAGCCTGATTCCTCACAATGATGGGAAAAGCCTGGTAAGTCATGACATTGATAGGAAAAGACTGGTAATTCATATTATTGATATGAAAAGGACAATATCGTAGGACATTGTAAGGTCTTGGAAAATCAGGACATTGATAGGTAGAAACCATTAATTCAGGACATTAATAGGAAGAGGCTGGAAATTCAGAACATTTATGGGAAGAGTCCCTGAAAATCAGGATATTGATACAAAAAGACAGGGGGCTGGTATTCTGGACATTCATTAAAAAGGGACAATAATTCAGAACATTGATAGGAAGAGGAATTTAACCCAGGGCATTAATGGGAAGTGGCTGATAATTCAAGACAATTAAGGGAGGAGAATCGAAAATTCAGGACACTGATGAGAAAAGGCTGATACATTCATGGGAAGAGACTGATAATTTAGGACATTGTTGGGAAAAAATGTTGGTAATGAAGACATTGATAGGAAGAGGCTTACAGTTCAGGACATTGAGGGGGCTGGAAACTCAGGATATGGATGGGAAAAGCCTGGTAACTCAGGACATTGACGGGATGATGTTTGTAATTCAGTACATTTATAAGAAAAGGTTAGTAATTGAGGCTTTTAATGGGAAGAGCAAAGTAATTTGGGCTATTGATGGCCAAAAAATCAAGACATTGATAGAAGCCAATAATAAAAGGTAATAATAGGAAGTGGTGGGTAAATCAGGTCATTGATGGGAAGATATTGGTATCATGAGACATTGATGGGAAGAGGACAGAATTTTAGAACATTAATCAGAAGAAGCTGGTGATTCAGGAAATGGATGGTAAGTGGATGGTAACTGAAGTAATTGATGGGAAGAGGATTGTATCACAGATCATTGGAATATCCTGGAAAATTAGGACATTGATGGGAAAAGACAAGCAATTTAAACAACAAAAACAAGGGTATCACCGGTCGAGACTTTATATGAGATGTACACAATGGGCCGATGAAATTGACAAATATAAATACAGTAAAAACATTTATTGCAGATATAATCCCACATAAAAGAGTAGCATAAACAAAGGCAAAGCTGATACAATTTTACATGGTTAAAGATCACATTGCATTAGAAATACATGAGCATACATACAGTAACATCTATAAACCCGACACGTTTCGCAAGATGTGACTCGCTCTTCAGGGGTGGATGCATGTAGGATATATCTCAAAATTAATTACAAAAAAGTTAATGTAACATATGAATAAATGATGTACAAATGGTAAGAGGGCCCTTTCACAAAAAGGAAAGACCCCATACTCACCAATCGGCAAGGCCTGGGTGCCTGTGGCTGTGTTCACCAAGGATGGCAGAAATATATGCTTGGGAAGGTAGCTGAGGGAGCGGAGGCAACCACAAATCCTGACCAAGGAACAATGGGAAGGCAAACATGGCATGGGTAGAAATTAGTGACCTTGGAGGACCTAAATGATCCATTCAGTTGTCAAATATAATATAGCAGGGATATACAAGAAAAGATGTATACCTGTGTAGAATCGGTAGCTTGCAGGCAGTAGAGTGAACTGTCCCATGTGAAGTGAGAGTGAAATGAAACATCCCAGCCGCAAGGCACAGGGGCTCCAATGGGCGCCACCCCTGGATAATCAGTTCAGGTGTCAACTATAATATAGTATATGTATATAATCGAATATTGCTAAATTGGCAAATTAAGGTGAAGTATATAATGGAATGCATGAATGTATATATAAACCAACCTATTACGATTTAGGGCATTTATAGGAAGAGGCCAAATTTTCTGGACATTGTTGGAAAGAGGCTGGTGATTCGGGAAATGAGTGGGAAGAAGCTGGTAATTCAGGACATTAATGGAAAATGCTTGGTAATGTGGTGCATTGACGGAAAGAGGATGTTAATTAGATCATTGATGGGAAGAGGCCAGATAATCAGAATCTTTATAGGAAAAAGCCAGTGTTCTAAAACATTGATATGAAGAGGCTGATAATTCATGACGTTATTGAAAAGAGGCTGATAATTCAGGAAATTGATGGAAAGAGGCTGAAAAATTCTGGACATTGATGGGAAGAAGCCAATAGACTCATAGTAAGAAGCTGATAAGTCAGGACAATAATAGGAAGAGGTTAGAATTTCAGGACATTAATGGGAAGAAACCAATGACGTAGGCAGTTCATGGGAAGAGATTGCTAAATCCAGACATTAACAGGAAAGGGACATTGACTGGAAGAGGCCAATAATTCAGGACATTGATGGGAAGAGGCCAGAAATTCAGGACATTAGTGGAAGGGCGGTAACTTTTTAGGGCATTAAAAACAAACCAGTAATTCAGAACATTGATAGGAAGAGGCCAGAATTTTTCGAACATTAATTGGAAGAGGTTGATGATTCAGGAAATTAACTACTTGCTGACCAGCTGCCGTATAACGGCAACAGGTTGGCTTCCCTATCACCGTAGCTGTACGGCACCTGCTTTAACAGGTATAGGGGCGCCGCGTGCTTGCCCGCGATTGCTCCTCAGAGAGCCAGAATGGGGATCCGTCAATGTAAACAGACAGATCCCCGTTCTGACAGGGGAGGAGAGAAAGATCGCTGTTCCTGATCACTAAGAACAGCAGATCTCTCTCTCTCTACTCCCTGTCAGTACACTGCCCCCGCAGTTAGAAACACCTCCCTAGGGAACACTTAACCCTTTGATCGCCCCCTAGCCCTCCTAGTGTTAACCCCTTCCCTGCCAGTGACATTTATACAGTAATCAGTGGCTATTTTTGGCTCTGATCGCTGTATAAATGTCAATGGTCCCAAAAAAGTGCCAAAAGTGTCCGATCTGCCTGCCGCAATGTCGCAGTCCCGCTAAAAATCGCTGATCACTGCCATTACTAGTAAAAAAAAAAAATTATACAAATTCCATAAATATATTTGCTATATTTAATTTACTATATTTAATAGAATTCAGGATATTTATGGAAGAAGTTGGTAATTAAAAACATAGATAGGCAGACAGTGCCAATTCAGCACAATAATAGGAAGGGACTGATAATTCAAGACATTGATGGGAAACAACTGAGAATTCTGGGTATTGGTGGGATGGGGCAGAAATTCAGAACATTGATGGGAACATGAAAGAAATTCAGAAACTTGATGGAACAGAAAGGTAATTCAGAACATTAATAGGAAGAAATGGGAACATCACGACATTGATTGGAAAAAGCAGGTAATTTAGGGCAATAATAGGAAGGGATTGGTAATTCAAGACATTCATCGTAAGAGGTACAGTGGTGTGAAAAAGTGTTTGCCCCCTTCCTCATTTCCTGTTCCTTTGCATGTTTGTCACACTTAAGTGTTTCGGAACATCAAACCAATTTAAACAATAGTCAAGGACAACACAAGTAAACACAAAATGCAATTTGTAAATGAGGGTGTTTATTATTAAAGGTGAAAAAAAATCCAAACCATCATGGCCCTGTGTGAAAAAGTGATTGCCCCCCTTTTTAAAACATACTATAACTGTGGTTGTCCACACCTGAGTTCAATTTCTATAGCCACACCCAGGCCTGATTATTGCCACACCTGTTCACAATCAAGGCATCACTTAAATAGGAGCTGCTTGACACAGTAAGGTCCACCAGAAGATCCTTAAAAGCTACACATCATGCCGAGACCCAAAGAAATTCAGGAACAATTGAGAAAGAAAGTAATTGAGATCTATCAGTCTGGAAAGGGTTATAAAGCCATTTCCAAAGCTTTGGGAATCCAGCGAACCACAGTGAGAGCCATTATCCACAAATGGCGAAGACATGGAACAGTGGTGAACCTTCCCAGGAGTGGCCGGCCGCCCAAAATTACCCCAAGAGCGCAGCGACGACTCATCCAAGAGGTCACAAAAGACCCCACAACAATGTCCAAGGAACTGCAGGCCTCACTTGCCTCAGTTAAGGTCAGCGTTCATGCCTCCACCATCAGGAAAAGACTGGGCAAAAATGGCCTGCATGGCAGAGTTCCAAGGAGAAAACCACTGCTGAGCAAAAAGAACATCAAAGCTCGTCTCAATTTCTCCACAACACATCTTGATGATCCCCAAGACTTTTGGGACAACATTCTATGGACCGATGAGACAAAAGTGGAACTCTTTGGAAGGTGTGTGTCCAAGTATATCTGGCGTAGAAGGAACACTGCATTTCATAAAAAGAACATTATACCAACAGTAAAATATGGTGGTGGTAGTGTGAAGGTCTGGGGCTGTTTTGCTGCTTCAGGACCTGGAAGACTTGCCGTGATAAAAGGAACTATGAATTCTGCTGTCTACCAAGAGATCCTGAGGCCGCGTACACACGCGGGGACTGTTCGCCCAACTTTGTCCGCTGAACAGTGTTTCGGCAGACAGTCCGCTCGTGTGTGGGCTTCAGCGGACAGTCTGACGAACAAAATTTTTCGGAAATTCCGTAAAACTGTCCGCTGAAACTTGGTTTGAGCGGACAGTCCGCCCGTGTGTAGGCTTGTTCGTCAAACTAAGTTCCGCGCATGCTCAGAAGGATTTACACGGCGAAGGTTGCATTGCAGTGTATAGGACGTCGTATTTCTAGTCCCGTCGTACGTGCCGTTCACGTCATCGCGCAAGTTTCAGCGGACTGTTCGTTCGTCGTGTGTGGCCAAGTCCGTCCATGCTAATTTTGAGCGGACTGTCCGCTCAAACTGTTTGACGAACAAAGTTGGGCGAACAGTCCCCGCGTGTGTACGCGGCCTGAAGGAGAATGTCCAACCATCTGTTCGTGTACTCAAGCTGAAACGAACTTGGGTTCTGCAGCAGGACAATGATCCTAAACACACCAGCAAGTCCACCACCGAATGGCTGAAGAAAAACAAAATTAAGACTTTGGAGTGGCCTAGCCAAAGTCCTGACCTGAATCCTATTGAGATGTTGTGGTATGACCTTAAAAAGGCCGTTCATGCTCGAAAACCCTCTAATGTAACTGAATTAGGACAATTCTGCAAAGATGAGTGGGCCAAAATTCCTCCAGGACGCTGTAAAAGCCTCATTGCACGTTATCGCAAACGCTTGGTTGCAGTTGTTGCTGCTAAGGGTGGCCCAACCAGTTATTAGGTTTAGGGGGCAATCACTTTTTCACACAGGGCCATGATGGTTTGGATTTTTTTTCACCTTTAATAATAAACACCTTCATTTACAAATTGCATTTTGTGTTTACTTGTGTTGTCCTTGACTATTGTTTAAATTGGTTTGATGTTCCGAAACACTTAAGTGTGACAAACATGCAAAGGAACAGGAAATGAGGAAGGGGGCAAACACTTTTTCACACCACTGTAGGTAATTCAGAACATTGATGAGAAGAGGCTGGAATTTTTAGCAGGTTGATGCAAAGAGGAAACAGACTGGTAATTTGGGACAGTGGTGGGAAACCATCTGATGATTTAGGATATTAAGGAAAGGTGGCTGGTAATTTAAGACATTGATGTGAATAGGATGATTATTCAGGACATCAATGGGAAGATGCTGATAATATGGGACATTGATGGGAATACACCAAAAATTCAGCACAATGATGGGATGAGGCTGATAATTCTGAATATTGATGGGAGGAAGCTCATAATTCTGGACATTGATAGCAAGAAGACAGATATTCAGGACATTGATACGAAGATGCAGATGGGAGGAGGATGTACAATCAGGATGGTGATGAGAAAAAGCAGGTAGTTCAGAACATCGATGGGAAGAGGCAAGGCACCAGTTATTTAGAATTAGGGATGGCCGAACGGTTCGCCCGGTGGTCGTTTCGCTGCGAATTTCGGCTGTTTGCCGTCCGCCCGATCGGCGGACTATTGCTGCCGTTCGCCCGGCGGACTTCCGTGTTTACTGTGTAAAAGAACTTTGACCTATGATGACACATCCATCATGGGGTACAGGACAGCCAATTGAGACATTACAGTACATGGACACTTGGACATTCCCCCTAACTTATAAATAGACCCGATCCGGCGGCCATTTTACATTCTTTCGTATGTCACTATAGGGAGAGGTTGCTGTGTGGAGCAGGAAGAGACTTCAGTGACCCAAATCGCTAGCTATTAGGTCCACAAAAGTTCTTTTAAGGACTGGTATCATGGTATAGGTGTTAGGTGTAGTTCAGGATATAGGTTTGAGGCAGTGCTGTGCTAGTGATTGTTGCAGCAGCCTGAGTGTCTTTTGTCAGTGTAGAGAAAGGGACAGGACGCTGTGTGCTGCAGGGACAGTCAGTTTAATCATTAGCTGTTACTATTAGGTCCAAAAAAGTGCTATTCAAGTTATTGTTCCAGCAGCCTCTGTTTTGTCAGTTTAAATATGGACAGGCAGGAAGCTGTGTGTGAGACAGTGAGGGACAGTCAGTTTAATCAGTAGCTGTTACTATTAGGTCCACAAAGGTTCTTTTCAGGACTGGTATGGTAATAGGCTTGTACACGTATAATATTCTTTCTTCCAAATATAGAAAGAATATTATACTTGACTGCTGCCCTTCTGCTGCAGTAGTCCTTTATCAGTATAGGGACTGAGGTACAGTCTGCTAATCATTCACAACCTACTTGTTCCACAAAGGTCCTTATAAGGACTGGTAAGGTATAGGGTACTACAGTACATAGGGTTGGGTGAGGTACAGTCTGCTATTCCTTAAGGACTGGTATAGGTCCACAATACATAGGGTTGAGGTGCACTACTGATGAGTGCTGCCCTATACTGCAGCAGTCCTTTATCAGTATAGGGACTGAGAGTTTTGTCACAGGGTCATTTAAAAAATGACAGGCAGAGGAAGAGGCAGGCCCTTCCGCAGGGGTGGTAGGGCAGGAGCAACAGGCTTGAGCCAAAGTGGGAAGATGCAGAAGGTGCGTTCAATTACTTTAAAGGACGCACCAGACTTGGTTGAGTGGCTCACTCAGCCTTACTCTTCTGCACCCTCCTCATCCTCTCGATCTGCACCCTCTTCTTCACTCTCTGCTATGTGCACCCCCAAAGACACTACCACCAACAACACCACAACCACCACATACCTTCCGCTTGAGTCACAGGAATTATTTTCCGATCCATATCAAGACATTTCTGATGCGCAGCCACTCTTGGTATTGGATCAGGAAGAGGAGGTAGCAACAACCGCCACTCAGCAGTCTGACGACAGTACCCAGATCAGCCCAAGGAGGAGGTTGGTCCCCGCTGTTGCTGCCTACTCCGAGATCTCTACTTATAGCGGTGGGGAAGGTGACGTCGATGATGAAGTGTCTAGTGATGTCAGGTGGGTGCCCACAAGAGAGGAAGAGGAGGGGAGTTCAGAGGGAGATATGGACCAGCAGATAGGGAGGAGAAGCAGGAATAACTTACAATGCACAGGAGGGACAAAGCAAACTGCAAATGTATCAGGAGCGAGTCATCGACCATGTACGGTCACATCTGGCGCTCCCAGGACACCGGCACATGGCTCCGCAGTGTGGGCTTTTTTTAACGTGTCCGCTGCTGACAATAGCGTTGCCATCTGAAATCTTTGCAGTCAACGCATTAGTCGTGGTAAGCCCAACACTCACCTAGGGACGACCGCCTTAAGAAGGCACATGAGCAGCCATCACCGAGCCCAGTGGGAGCAACGGAACACACAAAGCCACACTCCAGGCTCTCACCGTCTAGCCTCGTCTTCTACTTCTCCTTCTCCTCTCTCCTCACAATTGTCCTCCACTCCACCTTCCATCACGCCAAGCTCACGTTTTTCTGCAAAAAGGCAGGCTTCTGTGGGCCTAATGTTCGAGCGTAAAAAAATGATGACGCCGGATAACCCTCTTGCCCAACGGTTGTCGGCTGGCTTGTCAGAACTGATAGCCTGCCAACTACTGCCATATAAACATGTGGACTCGGAGGCCTTTCGAAAATTTGTGGCCAATGGAACACCACAATGGAAGGTCCCAGGAAGGAAGTATTTCTCAGAGAAGGGCATCCCAGAGCTGTATGGCCTTGTTCAGCGGCAAGTGAATGTATCTCTGGCACACAGTGTCTGTGCCAAGATACATCTGACCACAGACACGTGGTCTAGCAAACATGGGCAGGGAAGGTATATCACTTTTACTGCCCACTGGGTAAACCTTCTGACGGCCGTCAAGCATGTAACCTGTGGCACCCGTGTTGATTTGGTTTTACTGCCACGGATTGCATGCAGGCCTGGCTCTTCTTCTCCTCCTCCTCCTCCATCCTCCTCTCTCTCCTCCTCGGCTGACTCCTCTCTTCCGCTGTGCCGCCCAAGCTCCCCAGAACCTATTCGACATGCCAGGTGTGCCTGGAAGCCAAGAGCCACACTGGCCCGGCACTCCTTTCAGCTTTGCGTTCACAGGCAGATCAGTGGCTAACACCGCTCAATTTGACAGTTGGTAAAGTGGTGTGTGACAACGGTGCCAATCTGCTTACTACATTGAAACAGGGCAAAATCACGCACGTGCCATGCATGGCACACGTCTTAAACTTGGTCGTGCAGCGATTCATTGTCAAATACCCTGGGGTCCAGGACATCTTGCGGCAGGCAAGGAAAATCTCGGCCCATTTCAGAAGATCTTACACAGCCATGGCTCGCCTTGCTGACATTCAGCGGCGACACAATCTGCCGGTCAGACGTCTTATTTGCAATTGCCCGACGCGATGGAACTCAACCTTCTATATGCTTGATAGGCTGCTCCAGCAGAAACGTGCAGTTAACGTCTACCTGTATGAACTCTGCGGCAGAACAGGTTCTGGGGAGCTGATTTTTTTCCCCCCGCGCCAGTGGCTGCTCATGCGCGACGCATGCAGACTTCTGCGCCCATTTGAGGAGATCACCAAACTGGTCAGTCGCAGCCATGGCGCCATTAGTGACATGGTACCTTATGCCTTCTTTATGGAGCGTGCACTGCGTAGTGTCATTGATCAAGCTGTGGAAGAGCAGGAGCGGGAAGATGAGGAAGTCGCAATGCTGGATGAATTCCCGGGGGGGCTACTCTATCTGAGACAAGTGAACAACAGGAGTCTGAAGAGGAGTCAGAGGTGGATGGTGCCGGGGCGGATGAGGAGGAGCAAGAAGAGCATGCTTTAAACCTTTCTGGGATCCCTGTTGTGCATGGATGGGGAGAGGAGAATTAAGAGGACGACATTATCCTGGATGATGAGCAGGAGCCAGGCCACAACACTGATTCCAGTTTAGTGCAAATGGGGGCCTTCATGCTCCAGTGATTTAATAGGGACCCCCATATAAAAAGCATAAGGGTCAAGGACCAGTACTGGGTGGCAACGTACTTAGACCCCCGGTACAAACACAAAATGGCGGCAATGTTACCGCTGTCACAGAGGGCTGTCAGAATGGAGCACTTCCAGTCCTTGCTTCGAGAAATGCTGCATTCTGCTTTTGCGTGCGCTGGCAGAGAAGCAATTCCCACTCCCAGAGAAGGAGTTGCGGGTTCCAATCCAACAGCGCCTGCAAGAAGAGGCCAGTTTGAAGATGTGTTGGTGACTTCGGATATGAGGTCATTCTTTCAGCCGACCCATCGACAGGTGTCATCCGGATCCAGCATCAGGGAACGCCTAGACCGTCAGGTGTCCGACTTCATCGGGTTAACGGCTGATGTGGACGCTCTGAGGAGTGATGAACCCCTGGACTACTGGGTGGGCAGGCTTGACCTCTGGCCAGAGCTTGCCCAATTTGCAATCGAACTGTTGGCTTGCCCCTCGTCCAGTGTCCTGTCCAAAAGGACGTTCAGCGCAGCAGGGGGGATCGTGACTGATAAGCGTACTCGCCTAGCTCACGACAGTGTTAACTACCTCACATTTCTAAAAATGAATGAGGCATGGATCTCGGAGGAATTCAACACATGTGACCAGTAAACCATGTATATGTCTATAAACGATTTTTTCAATCGAGCACACAGACCTTCTTTCTTCATTTGGCTCACTTCCTTGTCCAAAAAAAGCACACCGTACTATATGCCCGTACCCTCCTGTTTGAAGAGGTTGAGCGGTGTCATATTTCTACTGGGGCTGCTTATTATGAGGGGCTCCCACCATCCCTGTGCTGTGCTGACATCCTCCTGGGGATGCTTATTATGAGGGGCTCCCACCATCCCTGTGCTGTGCTGACTTCCTCCTGGGGCTGTACCTCTGCTGTGCATATTATGAGGGGCTCCCACCATCCCTGTGCTATGCTCATTATGAGGGGCTCCCACCATCCCTGTGCTGTGCTGACTTCCTCCTGGGGCTGCTTACGGTGCAGGTGTCAGTGCTGTATATCATGGTGCTGGTGTCAGTGCTGTATATCACGGTGCTGGTGTGAGTGCTTTATGTCACGGTGCTGGTGTCAGTGCTGTATATCACGGTGCTGGTGTCAGTGCTTTATGTCATGCTGCTGATGTCAGTGCTCTCTATCATGGTGCTGGTGTCAGTGCTGTATATCACGGTGCTGGTGTCAGTGCTTTATGTCACGCTGCTGATGTCAGTGCTCTCTATCACGGTGCTGGTGTTAGATCACTCTATCACGGTGCAGGTGTCATTGCTGTATGTCCCGCTGCTGGTGATCATCTCCTGCACCCTCTTCTTTGCCTACCCTGACCTTCCCTCTCCTCCATTGCCTGCATGCGCTCCACAGTACTGAATTGTCACAACAATTTCACATATAAAAAAAGAATGGTTGTAGTTGTCGATCCCAGATTCACCTCATATATGTGTTATGTCATTGGCCATGTGGTGGGACTATGTTTGCACAGCTAGTAATTATTTTGTGGCTGCAAATTTGACCTGTAGGTTTGCAAAGTTCGCCTCCCATTGAAGTCAATGGGGCCCGCAGTGAACGTTACGGTTCGCAAACTATCGGCTGCGTCCGCGGTCCGCTTTCGCGAAACGTCCCGTCGGAAGTTCATCCATCACTATTTAGAATATTGATTGGAAAAAGCTGATATTTGAAGACATTGATGTAAAAAGGTTGGTAATTCAGCACATAGATGCAAAGAGGCTGGTAATTCAGCACATAGATGCAAAGAGGCTGGTAATTCATGACATTGATAGAGAAAGGCCAGAACTTTGATTTGAAGAGGCAGGTCATTCAGGACATTGATTGGGAATATGCTGGAAACTATAGATGCTGGAAATTCTGGATATTGATAGAAAGAGGCTGGAGATTCACAACAATGATGGAAAGAGGCTAGTAATTTACTGATGAGAGGAGGCTGTAAAATCGGGATTGGGATGGGAATGGCCTGGTAATTTGGGACATTCCTGGGATAAGGCCAGGAGTTTTTTACATTGATGAAAAGAGGTTGGTAATTTGAGACATTGATGGGAAGAGGCTGGTAATTTGGGACATTGGTGGGAAGCAGCCAAAAATAAAGGCTATTTATGGATAGAGGCCAGCAATTTGGAACATGGATGTTAAAATACTGGAAATTCAGCACATTAATGGGAAGAGGATGATAATTCAGGATATTGATGGGTAGAGCCTGATAATTCCGGATTTTATTGGGAAGAGACTGGTAACACAGGTCATTATTGGAAGAAGCTGATAATTCAAACAATAATTCGAACAGGCCAACAATTGAGCATGTTAATAGAAAGATAACATTGATGGGAAGAGGCTGATAATAATTTAAAACAAAAATGGGAAGAGGCCGATAATTCAGAACATTGATAGAAAGAGACCATTAATTCAGGACATTAATGTAAATAGGAGTGTATTTAAGGATATTGATGAAAACAGGCTGATATTTCAGGATCTTGAGGAATAATGGCCAATAATTCTGGCTGCTGATGGGAAGAGGCTGACAATTTAGGACGGTTATACACTTATCTGTCCTGAATAATAAGTGTATCATTTCCTCCAGCTGGTACTTTGCGGAGTATCAGGTATATGAATTTGTGATTAAACTGTCATATGCTGTGGCATATGAAGTTCTATATTTTATATATTGTTATATTTTAATTCATATTTCAATGTCTTCTTTACAATCCAGTGTGATTTGTTTTTGTCTTTTTTTTCAGTGAGATATATATATATATATAATATATATATATATATATATATATATATATATATATATATATATATATATATATATATATTATTATTATTATTATTCAGGATTTATATAGCGCCAACAGTTTGCGCAGCGCTTTACAATATGAGGGCAGACAGTACACTTACAATACAAATCAATACAGGAGGGATCAGAGGGCCCTGCTCATTAGAGCTTACAATCTAGAAGGGTATAATATATTGCTTAGAATAGATAGATATACAAACATTTTAGAATAAGTGCAATACATTCCAATAAATTAGATGGTCTTTTTTAAACATTACAGTTTCAGAACAGCTTGTTTGTGAATATCTTCTTCATCTAGCTTTGTTTAAGAGAATATACATGGTATACATTTAAAAGGCACAGTAATAACCAATGAATGGGGAACATTCCACATGAAGGAATGTCTGTCAGTTAGGTCATTGCTGTACTGTATGTATGCTGGTTTATTCCCAAAGTCTTAGAAGTGGGAGGCTATTCTGACCTTTTATATATTGAGATTTGTACAATCAATATGCAGATTACTTGGGTCGGGAACAAGACATCTTTAGGTCAGAATTTCAATGCAAAGCCTTCTTCACATAAGTTATTTGCAGGGAGGTGTAAAGATTTTTTGTTAGAAATAAATACACATCTGGTTGATTGGATAGGGCTGATCTGAGGTACACAGGTCAAGGGCTCTGGATATGGGATTAATTACACCAAACAAATAATTCAGCTGAAAGTTGGAAACCAGACTGGAGTTGGGACTCCTGTGATAACATTCACGTCATGTAGTTCATTGCCAGGTTCATCCATATAGTTACTATGGCTTAAACATTTTAACTTCTTTTAAATAGCCATTAAAATCCTCCCATCTTCCATCTTGCAGATAACTATCAGTTTATAAATTTGGGACTCGAATAATTCCTGAAATACTCTGTACTCTGTGGTATTGTGCATGTTCAGGTGATTTGATTGGTGGTCCTGTTTGAACATTTATTAATATTGGGACTGCCTTCATACACAGGAAGGAGGTCTCCCTCATACAGAGGAGAGTGGTATACAAAGGGAGGGTGGTCTACCCTCATAAAAGGGAGGGTGGTCTGGAACAGTAGATCTCTGTCATGTCATCTGTCAGAATGGGGATCTGCCTTGTTTACAAAGGCAGATCCCCATTCTGCCTCTGTAGTAGGTAGACTTGTGCACAACGGAAAATTTTGTTTAGTTTCGGTTCGTTGTCATTCGTAAAATACATAATTTCGTTCTGTTATATTCATTATGTTACGTTAATACGTTTTCGGATAATTCATTATTATTCGTAGAGTGTCGAATTCATTCATTCGTATTCGTTGAAATTCGCTATTTATGTATGTATAGACATTCGTGATAATGATTCGTAGTTTGGAAAGTCGCTTGTTTATTGAATCTTTTAACACACACAATGACAAGGTCTCTTCTTCTCGGCTCAAATACAATACAACACCCTTCTCACTCAGTTCTCAGGAATGCACTTTGCAAGTAATCCATCCTCCGGCACAAAATTAATTAGCTGATTGGACTATAAGATTTACTTTGAGCTGACCTTTTGTTTCATTAGATCTTTAAAGAATTGCCGAATCATGTCGAATTAATTCAAATTAATTCGTTATATTTCTTTCGTATTCGTTGTAATTCGTTATTTTTTTATTTGGACATTCGGATGCATTCGAATGTCCGAAAGATGCAACATTCCGATGCAATTTCGATTCGTTACGAAATGAATTGCACAAGCCTAGTAGTAGGCGATCGCGGGTCACCAACAGACATAGAGTCTGCCCAACCCACAGTATAGTCTACTAATGGTGTGTGAGTGCCAGGAATTTTGGCGCTGCATTTCCAAGCACATGTAAAGCATGCAAATTGGGAACTGCTACCTCCCATTTGGCAGACATGTAGTGCTCAAACCTGACTATAGAGTGCCTAAAGTCACCCTTACCGCCCCCGATGGGATACATATTCCTGATCGAGGCGGTGACTAAAATTAAAATCTTGCTCCAACATGAGCAAAGATGGATTTTTAGATTACAGGCCACTACTTTTCCAGGCCTAAATGATTCCATATCATATGCTCCCTTTTTAATAGAGTTTACATCAGGAAAGACCCACAAGCCCATTATTTTGTTCAAAAACATAACAACATTAAAAAATAGATTTTAAATTTACGTAGAGTTAAAAAAAAAATGAATATACACACAGCTTTCATAAGAAAAATCCAAAATGTTTAAGTGTTTTGGGTAATATAACTGCTATTTTAAGATTGTATATATTTATCAAATGATGTATTGTGTATATATTAATGTTTTGATATGTGTTTTTTTTTTTTTTTTTTTTAGTGTTTGAGTGGATCAGCGGTTCCTCCTGCATCCTCTCTGTTGGATTCTGGCTTTTTCATCGGCATCCTGGCATGGTGTGGAGATGCGAGGATAATCATTTCCTCACTTCTCCCTTTTGTTCTGCTCCAACCATGCCATGGTTCACTCTTTAGCCTCTGGGGGGAGCACTCATGTGTCGGCGGCATCCCTTGAGCCCCTCTCGATGTCTCAGTGATGTGCGTCTTTCCATAAAAAAAGCCTGTATGAAAAATTTCTGTCAGGATCTGGCCTCAGCATGAGACCTGAATTTTAAGGGAAAACAGCTGAACTGAGATATGCTTGTCTGAAGATTCTCAGTAGTTGAGAAGCTGCCGTGTGGACCTAGAAAATGGGATCTTTGCCCATGGGCTCAGGTATTTTATCTCCACACTGAAGGACAGACAGAATTCTGACAGATATCAGATTCAGGATTAAGGAAACCCTATGACTGCTCTCTCTTTACCTGGTTATCCTCTGTCCATCAGAAACTATTAATGGTCCTTCTCATAGAAACTACTGCTGATTCAGTATATCTGTCCTCCTATTTTGTGCTTTTTTGGGTATCCTGCACCCCTAAACCCTCTCTCCAGTTTGAGAACTGCAATAAATAGTAGAAAACCCTAGAGACTGGAGCCTATTTTATTGTTAGAGTTTTTCTGTGAGCTGTTGGATACAGATACAGGGCTGGTAGCCATGAGATGGGTAGGTGAACCCAAATATTTGAAGTGGCTCCTTAAGGCATCAAAGGAGGGTGGTCTGCCTTCATTAGTAGGAGGAGGGGGTGGTCTGCAGTGAGAGGGTGGTCTGCTGCCATCCAATATGAAAAAAGTACCCTGTTATTCCATTAACACAGTTCATCTGGACATTTGTTTTTTTCTAAATGGCGAGAGACGGGACAGGCTCTGTTTGGAGGGACAAAGAAAAACAGAGTTTCATTGCAGCTTGATTGCCAATATCAATGAAATCAATCACTTAGCTTGGGCCTGCCTTCGCTCTACAGCCATGAGATTGTAGTCTAAAGCCCCGTACACACGATCGGACTTGAATGTCTGGCTGATGTCCTATGTATGCTCCACTGGACAATTGTTGTCAGACTTTCTGCTAACAAATATTGTTTAGCAGGTTTACAAATTTTCCACCAACAAATGTGTGTTGGATTTTCTGATCGGGTGTACACAAGTCCGTCAGACAAAAGTCCAAAGTACAAACACTCATGCTCGGAAGCAGAAGCAGTCGGTCTTGTAAACTAGAGTTTGTAATGGAGAATTAACATTGGTGATGCGGCAAATTGTGAAATCTCCAAAGGCAGCGCACATTCTGTTCTTCTCTAATGGGATAATAATGAAGCTGCTTTGCTGGTGATAATGATGGAGTTATTGCAAACAAAGTTTCAAAGACTTTTTATTCTAGTGATATCAAGAATAATACTATGTTTTTTTTGTTTTTGTTTTATTTGGGCAAGTTAACACAACACCATTATCCTGTAGTTTTTAAGATCAAAGCTGCAACTATGTTTTAGTCCCTTGTTAATTTTACATTGTATTTTTTAAAATGTAACTGCCTACTCCCAAACTGTCATTTGAAGTAAAACACATCGCCAAGTATTATTCTCCACAATTTTTTTTATTGTGCATTAAAAAAAATTATAATAATTAGACATGCTATCTGCCAATAGAACTTAACCAAAAAGTGCATTTTATGCATCCAAAAATATAGAAAATATACCAAAACAAATCATTATTCAACCCCAAAAAAATAATGTCAAGCAATAACTCCAAGGCCAATAATAAATAACACGTTATCTCCTCCGATTCCGCAACATGTCTGGTTGACGAATGGCTGTTCAGAAACGAACTGAAAAGCATGAAATGAAAAGCGTGAAAAGAAACGCGCGAATCAACACTCACCAAACTTCTACTAACACGAAATTAGCAGAAGGAGCTCAAAGGGTGGCGCTAAAGAGCTGAAAAACCATATAGTAAGTCACTATGTTCATAATTGTTGGCCAATACTTGTGTGACCGTGTGTACGCAAGACAGGTTTGGGTCAACGCCCCTTTCGGACAAAATTACACGGTTTTGTCCGATCGTGTTTACGAGGCATAATAGTCTGTTATCTCACATTTGTGTGCACTTTTAAAGCATAACAAGCTGTTGAACTTTCTTTTGTGCGATGGCTGCATGTTGTCTGTAATTTGAGTATACAGGAGAACACATTCCTTTCAAATTTTGTCGGTTGTTATGGAGAATTATCTTTACTTCTCAGTATTTCAGCCATTAGCAGAATATTTACACAGGTATAAAGTTCTACAAGTTTATCGTGAAATAGTATGTAGCCAGGTAATGGGCTGCAAAAGTATGGAGAAGCAGACATTGATCTTATTCCCTCTTTGTGATTGGTAATGCTGTATTGCACAACCCTCCTCCAGTCAGCAGGGGGAGATCTGAGTCCAGTAAACCCACTGACCTCAATGCAGAGTGCCTGGAATCCTGGAAGGTGTAGTCCGAGGCCGTGCATTAGTAAGATTGACTCTCGGATCTACAGGTTCCATTAGACTCTGTGTGAGTAGGAGGAGCCAGAGAGAGCTTTTATTGATATGCCCTGGAAAAGGCCTGCTCTCTTGGTGCCATGGGAGTCAATGCATCCAAACCTGTCTGTTTGAGCAGGAGACATAGCCAGTCCTAAAGAGCCTAATGTAGAGGACATGATCGCCAGGGAATCAGGCAACCAGTGTGCAGATCTAAAAACTCATCACAGAAATCCAACTACAGAAATCATGTAAAAATAAAAGAAATCCTTTGTTTGTTCTACCCTCCATCATCCACTAAATGCTATATTATCAGTTATGCCGCATACACACGATCGGAATCTTGGTCGGAAAAAGCTCTGATGGTTTTTCCAACGGGATTCCGCTCAAGGAATACATGCATACACACGGTCACACAAAAGTTCTCTGAACTTTCGACTGTCAAGAACGCGGTGACGTACAACACTACGACGAGCCGAGAAAATGAAGTTCAATGCTTCCGAGCATGCGTCAAATTGTTTCCGAGCCTGTGTAGGAATTTTGCGTGTTGGAATTTGTACAGACGATTGGAATTTCCGATCGGAACTTTTTCCGACCGAAAAATTGAGAACCTGCTCTCAATCTTTTGCTGGCTGAAATTCCGCCAGCAAAAGTCCGATGGAGCCTACACAATTTTCCGACCAAAAGCTCTCATCTGACTTTTGCTGGCGGAATTTCCGATCATGTGTACGGGGCATAAGAAGTGTAACAACCCTTTCAATTTCTTCCAAGGGCTCTACACCACCAATGAAACAATTTCCATCCTGCTGCTTATTTCTTTGTCTCCATTTCCAAAGCGTAGAAAGTGGTGGTAAATCTCAGCTCAGTGCAGAAGAAGGACTTCCCTGAGGATGGAGATTCGTGGCTGTAAATTGTCCAGCACGCTGACTATTGCAGGAATCTGAAAAAGCAGCTTAAAATTTCCCTATCAGTATTCTGCACACGGAATAATTGACTTGACCAGCAGTGGATAGTAGCTTGTTTTACACATCCATAATCAAGTTAGAGCAAAGAATAATCACCGGCTAATTCCTCCATACTGCTTTTATTTGCTGCGGTTGCAGAATGTTGGAGGGAGCTGCAGATGATAATATATCTTCACATCATCGTTTAATGCATCACAGCATGCTCGTCTTCAAGGCTGGCGAGCCTTGTTGCGGCGGCATCTTCCTGCATCTAATACATGAAAACGTAAGCAAGGCTAAATGCTTTCTGGCTGCTAAAAGGTTAAAATGAACAGGTCAGGGCACATCCATCTACCTGGGTGTCCTTAAGCATTCCTGCACTCCACCACCATCCACCCCCTGTACTCGCTACCATCCATCCATCCCTTACACTATGCTACTATCCATTCTTTGCACTCTGTTGCCACCCATTCTCATGAAAAGAGCTTTTGTTGGCGCTGGAACAGCAATTTTTTAACGATCAATTACCCATCTCAAATGGATTGCTTTTCACAGCTGACCAGCCGCCACTCAGCCTTTCATTATAATCAATAAAACATGCAAAGCGCTGCACAAGTTTACTCTGCTTCATTGTCATTAATTGAATAAAGGCGGACTCTTCACGTTTGTCATTTCTATCTCTGGAGGGAAAAGCGTGACGGATCCCCAACACTATGGGGGGATTAAAAAGGCAAATATACATGGCCTCATCCTTGCCAGCCCAGTGCACCTGCTTTGGAGTAACCGGATTTATTAGGGTCTTTCTGGAGTAATAGGATTTTTTTTTTTTTTTGGGAGGCTACCTCTTGCAAAAGGATATTTCAAGGTTTTCTGAAATAGTAGGATACATAGTGTGCGTGTGTGTGTGTGTGTGGGGGGGTACTTTTATGGAATAATTAAATCTATTGGGGGGCCCTCTGGAGCAACAGAATTGGGGGAGGGGTCTTTCCAGAATAACAGGATATATTGGGGTCTTCATGGAATAATAGAATGTAGCTGGCCTCTCTGAAATAATAGTATAAATTGTGGGTATCTCTCTTTAATAATTGTATATACTGGGATTTATTTGGAATAATAGGCTATGTATATTCTTAGTCTCTCTGAAATAGTAGGATTTATTGGGGGCTTCTTTGAAGTAATTTTTTTTTTTGGGGGGGGGGGGGGTCTGGAAATACAGGATATATTGAGAGTCTCCAAGGAGTAATAGGATGCGTGGGGGTCTGACTTAAGTAAAAGGATTGATTAGGGGTCGCTTTAGACTAATAGGATACATTTTGGTGTTTTTAGAGTAATAGGATATATTGGGGGGTTTCAATGGATATGGATGGATAGGAAAGAATAGGGGTCTCTTTGGAGTAATAGGATTTTTTGGAGGTCTCCCTGGAATTACAGAATATAAAAGAAAATTACTGTGCTACTAGTGAAAAAATAATTATACATGACACAGTAAAAGCTGTCAGCACCAAACAATAAGACCAATTGTAAGCAGAAAATGTGAAAGGAAGTGCAGCACTGTAACTACATATAATTTCCAGAAATAAACTGGGTAATAAGTGAACACAAACAAAGATCAATTGTGCAAAATGTAAACTGCACTAATCAATAGATCCAGTGCTAGCATGAGTATGAGGTACCATAAGGTCAATACCTTATGGATCAAATGAGTAAGTACCAACCAGGTTTAAAAAAGAACAAGGAATACATATAAATGAATAATAAAATGCCACCTAAATGCACATTATAACAATACAAAGTCCATTGAATGTTGAATGTAGTATATTCTTCCACATGAGTGTCGGATGAATCCCAAAGGCATGGATGGTGATGTTCCTGTCCTTTAAAACACCCAGGACTGTGCTTACACCACCACAGGAGAGGGGTAGGTACTCTTACCATAGGGCGTGGATGCACACACCAGCGATGGTGAGTCAAACAAGCATGTATGGAAACCCAAGTCCAAAGTCACGATCTCCAATGATGGAAAGGTGCAGGCACACAATCTCAGCAGTGGGATAGGCAAAACGAACCAAAGGTTGGAAGGCAACCACAATCTCTTGATCTTGCGTGGCATCCTTAAAGATTTTTCTCCAGCAGTGGGTAAAGGATGATCATAACAAACAAAAAAGGAAGGCTTCCACATGACATAGATCAAAACAATGTACGGATTGATTAATAAAAATGTACAAACATCATTTAAGATGTGTGCTTTAAAAATGTGATCACAAAGAAATTCATCAGATTTGGCACAATCTGAATAGCTCAGCGGACAGGGGACTGACACGTTTCGTCCTATGAGACTTCTACCTCATGTGCATTTACGTGCCATTTTATTATTCACAAATAATGCACTGATATATTGTTTATATATATATATATATATATATATATATATATATATATATATATATATATATATATTTTAGTTGTTTTTTTTAAACTTGATTGGTACTTACTCACTTGATACATAAGGTATTGACCTTATGGTACTTTATACTAGCACTGGATCTATTGATTACTAGTGCAGTTTACATTTTGCACAATTGATCGTTTTGTGTGTTCACTTATTACCCTGTTTATTTCTGGAAATTATATTTCTGGGGGGGGGGGGGGTGTCTTTATTTGGACTAATTATTATGATTATTTGGACTAATACTGGGAATAATGGATTCAATTGGGGCTTCTTTGGAATAATATGATGTAGTGTATGTGGAGTGTAATGTGAAATAATTAATAGGAAATGTTGGTTGGAGGGGGTCTATCTATCTAGAATAATATGATATGTTGGGGGTGTCCCTCCAGAATAACATGATATATTGCACGGTCTCTCTGGAATAATAGTTTACAGTATATTTGAAGTCTCTTTACAATTATTGGATATTTTGGGAGGGGGGTCTATGTAAAAGCAGGCTATATAAGGGGCAATTGCCCCTTATATAGGGTAGGTATATTTTAATGTAGGGCTCTCTGGAGTAATGGAGGGGGGGGGGGGGCTCCCTGCAATAACAAGATAAATTGGTATCTCTCAAGATTATATTATAGGTGTCTCTTCAGAATAATATGATATACTGGGGGTAGGTCCCTTCTGGAATAATGAAATATTGGGACATATCTCTTTGGAGTAATAGAATATACTGGGGGTTTCTCTTGAATAACTGAATAATTACTTGGAGTCTGTTGAAAATCGGGATATATTGGTGGCGAATTTCTTTTTAGGTCCTTGACTTGCTGAAAGAAGAAAGGGCCGCTGAGCCACATGGAGGATAGCCTCTCTTAGCAATCTATGGAAGAGTGCAGACTTCCTAAATGTAGATTTCAAAACTGTCCTCCTTATTTCCTCTTAGTTGGCCAGGGAGAATTGAAAATGACTGACCTCTATCTCAACTAAGCACAGCAAGCACATCTTCATTCCTGAGCTCCTGTCTGTCTGCATTCAACCAACATTTACTAATCCCAGTAGCATTTAGAAATGACCTGCAGAACCTTTTCCCACACTGATGGGTGTTCTGCAGCCGTGCTTAAAGGGGAGTTCACAAATAAATGCAGGTGATTGAATCTGAAATGTCTGGTGGTAATTTAAAAATGTAGCAGCCAATCAGATTGCAGCTGCCATCAGCCAGAAACATTTGATTGGTCAATCCTGAATAAACCGCTTGAGATTTGAAAGCTAATTTGCTATTATGAATATGGTAATGGATGGTGATATAATTAAATGATTATTCAGTCTGAGAACAGATGTGCTGTAGGATGTGGGTGAGACTGCTTATTGTGGGCAGTGTCTAATCAGCTAAAAATGTCCACCTTACTTGGTTCCTGCATTTCAGTCATAGGGTATGTATGTAGCACACCCCCTTAAGGGCCGCAGATGAACTGGGATCCACCACCCTGCACAGCCAGGCACATAGAATTTTCACAGTCACTCCAAGTCAGAGAACAGTGCTTTGTTTTTATTTTATTGGTTGATCAGAACTTGGATAGGGATTGGGAGTTATGGGTTGACCACTTGACTTCAAACAACTTCAAGTACAATGTCGACTATGTACAGTACTATTTATACTCCTCACTTCCTCCAGCACACTTGCTTGCAGAACTCATGCTGGCACACTGTTTGTGGATCTGACAAGAAGTCGTATTTAAGGCAACAGCCTGGTATAGGCAGGAACCTGAGGCCTCTTTGAGTGTGTAGAAAAAATGTCAGTGTCCAGCATACATCCCTGTGGCTACTGATCCCAGCACCACTTCTTCAGCCACTGCCAACCCATCTGGCTGAAGCTGCCCCTTTTACTGGCCCTACTGGCTGACTTCTCCACAGTCCTCCCAGACCGACACTCTCCCCTCAGTCCTCCCAGACTGATCACTCACCAGTAAACCCGGCTTACTGCTTAGGAGATCTCCCAAAGGTGGTGACCTGCTCCTTCTGTCCTCTTACTTGCTCCCGTGCTTCCAGGAAAGGATTCCTCTGTGTGTTTTAGAGTATCCCTCCAGCACCCGAGCCCCAGGCCCGAGGTTACCCCCCCCCCCCACCCCAGACTAGGGGGCACCATCAAGGGCCACCGACAGCCTCTTTAGCACTCCATCTTCTGCCCGACTGCCCTGATAGCATGAATCATGAGTATTTATGAGGTGGCCTGGGATTGGCTGGGGCCCTCATCAATACTCCAAGAAGCTTCTTCTAGACTACACCAACTATTTCTGAAAGCAGGGGGAGTCACCAGAGATGCTTGCTGAGTTATTCAGCCTCCCTGAGTCACTCGGCCCTGACACGGATTCAACCCAGGCCTGGTTCTCAGCAAAGCCACATTTTTCTACACTAACAACTATGATGATCTCAGACAAGAGACTGTACAGATGTCTACTGAAGCAATCAGAGGAGGTCATATTGAAGATCAGATGATAACTTGGGCCTGCTATTACACTCAGTAAAGGGTGTACAAAGGGTGATTATCAATAGCAACGAATCAGAAATCATACATGAACTAACATTGCTCTGAGTGGTCATGATGTGTTATCCCTTGCAAATTCTTGATGTTCTTAGAACCGATGGATCAGGGATTTCCAGTGTGCATCCTTCATAGACATGAGATGTCCTATTTCCCCATCATAAGGAAATATTTCCCAGCAAAAAAAAATGAAACTCTGGGAGATGGAGAGTGTATTCCACCGTACACAGCCGGCAGACCAGGCAAGCAGTGTGGCTTCACATTTCCAATCAATGATATCCCAATCAGATGGATTCTCCAACTGGGACAACAACTACTAAAACACAGCTCACACAGTGCTATACCATAACCCCTGCACAACATATCTCAGCATGCTCTGCTCTCCCTGCACTACATGCTCTCTTTTCCCTGCACTACATATTCCAAGCATGTGCTGCTCATGCTTAACTACCTATCCCAACATGCTGGAAAATTGATGTACAATCTAATACATTTATTGGACAGTTTTGCTGCCTCTCACCTCTTAAGAACATTTCTCCCATCTGGGCACAGACATTGAACAGGACCTCTGAAGAACATTCCTCCAATCCTGGCACAGACATCAAATGGTGTCACCAAACTACACATCTGCAGAACATTTTTCCTATCCTGGTGTAGACCCTGAATGGGAACTCTGCAGACCCTTACTCCCATTTGGGCACAGACAATGAACAGGACTTCTGCAGAATGTTACTCCAATCCTGGAATGGAATGGCACCTCTTCAGAACACTCCTCCCATGCTGGCACAGACATTGAACAAGTTGCATGTGTTAATCAAGAAAATGACCTATCAATCAAGAGATTGACCTACAGATTACAATACAGAAGGATTCCAGTTATTTGGGAAATTCTTCCTTCTGAGGAATGCCCTGACAATGCCCAAACTGGATTTGCAGATTTTAGAAGCTCCTATGCAGAGCAGAACCTGTTTGCCATGGTTGGCTGACTTTCCATTGTACAGTGAGTGTAAACGCTGCGCTAAGCGTCCCCTGTGCGGTCTACAAATTGTGATATTATAAGAGCGGCGGAGCACATCATCCCTGGTTGTGTATTGTCATCGGCAGGCAACACGGCTGACTTCATGTCCCCATAGACTGAGATTACTGACAATCTAAATGGCTCACATATGAATGAAATGTGATAATCGACTCCTCCATCCTCCATCGCTCACAGATAAGCAGCGCAGACATTGTCACAAGACATTACAAACTATCCAACTTCACACAGCCATAGAAGTCTTAAAGCAGACCTTCAGTCATTTTTTTTCAACTATTAAATCTTCTGCTCTTGTCGTTTTAAGTTTGGATAGTAAAACATTTTTTTCTGCCAGTAAATACCTTATACAGCCCACTTCTTGTTTCTTGTCTGGTCATTAGCCTAGGCTTATGATATCATGCACAGCTTTCTCTCACTCTCATAAGAGTTTGCCAGGAAGGGACGGAGGGTGAGTCATAAGAGGGCCAATGAGAGCTGCAGAGCTGGAGGTGTGCCTCTGTGTGTCTGTGTAAATCCAGAAAGTGAACAGGCAGCAGCTTCAGCTGCCCACAGTTAAAATTGATGCAGCCAGACTCAGTGAAGGTTGATTTCTTCAGCATATTTGGCAAGTACAGAATCACAGTATATATAAGATAATATGCAAAGTGGTTGGAGGGAAGCTTCAGAATGGAAAATGTTTTTATTGCAAATTATGTGAGCAGACTGCAGTTCGTCTTTAACGTAGTATTTATATACAGTAGGCATACCCCCAAACATTTTTAGATGGGAATGAGGGACACCTACTAGCAAACATATGTAGGCATAGGACACGCCCCCTGTCACACCCCCTTAAAGGAGAATTAACCAAACAAAAGGGTTCATTAAATCCACAAGGGCTTTTTTTTAACCACTAATATTCCTTTATATTGTCTTTTTTTAAATTGGCAAATGCAGCGATTTAGAATTTGGATGAAAGGTTCAGCACTGTTTGAAAGATAAAAAAAGTGCATTTTATATACAACTATATAGATCAGACCAAAATGAGGGACAAATGAGGGGGAAAGAGGGACAGAGGGACATTGCTCCAAATCAGGGACAGTCCCTCAAAATCAGGGACAGTTGGGAACTATGAGTATGTAAACAGCTCCACCCTACTATACAACATAGGCCACAGAGCAAGCAATCTAACCAGGCTGGATATACTGGGCACTGTCCTTATATAGGTTTGAACTCTGCTTGTTTCTTTATGGCTTTGGTTGATGTAGGATGTGAATGCAAGTTTACTTTAGACAGGATAAAGGTGGGGATGATGAAGATGAGAATATAGCTAATGAAAAAGATGCTGGTCAATTTATTTTGCTTCCACTTTCAGTAAAAATGTTCGGAATTTTCATTGGAAAAAGCACTGAATGTTTTCCCGATGAAATTCCGATGGAATTCCACTCAAACTGTCTTGCCTACACACCGTCACACCAAATTCCGACCACCAAGAACGCGGTGACCTACAATACGTATGACAGGACTAGAAAAAGGAAGTTTAATACCTAATAGCCAATAGATTTCATCTTGTATTTGAATCTGAGCATGCGTGATTTTTTGTGCGTCGGAATTGCATACACATGATCGGAAAGTTTTTCCATCAGGAAAATTGAGAACATGCTATCAAATTTTTGCTGGCGGAAATTCGGACAGCTAAATTCCGATGGAACATACACACGGTCGCATTTTCCGATGAAAAGCTCTCATCGGTCTTTTGCTGGCCGAAATTCCGGTCGTATGTACATGGCATAAAAGGGGAACTGGATGTATTTTCACAAATGTGGCATGGAATTAAAGTAAATAAGTAAAAGTGAAGTAAATTTTACAAACAAAAATTGATATAAACCGTTTACTGGACTGCCTATATGATTAAAGTCTAACTCCAGGCAATGTGTTAACCACTTGCCGACCGCCGCACGACGATATACGTCGGCAGAATGGCACGGGCAGGCATATGGGCGTATATATAAGTCCCTGCCTTCCCGCGGGTGGGGGGCCCGATCGGGTGCCTGCGGCGGTCGGCATTCGTTCGGGAGCGATCCGGGATGAGGGGGCGGCCATTCATTCATGGCCACCCCCTCGCGATCGCACCCGACGAATAGAAATGCTCCGTGACATCACTTCCTCTCCTCACAGGAGAGGAAGTGATGTGATCTCTCCTCCGTGTCGGTATTTTTCGTTCCGGCACCGAGGAGAGAGGATCGGTGAGTTGCACCAACACACCACACGTACAGTAGAACATGCCAGGCACACTCACACCCCCCCTTTACCCCCCGATCACCCCCCCAATTACCCCTGCCCCCCCCCCCCCCAGTCACAGTGACACCAATTGCATTTTTTATTTTTTTTTGCATTGGTGTCATTTGTGACTGTAATAACTGTTAGGGCAGTTAGGGTTAGCCCCCTTTAGTTCTAATGTGCCCCCCTAACCCCCCAATAAAGGGTTAACCCCGTGATCACCCCCCGTCGCCAGTGTCACTAAGGCTGGGTTCACATTGCAGCGGTTTATGAGAACGAATGTGATTCGCACCGCACTGCAGTGCAAATCACATCCGATCTCTGTGCGATTCGAGTTCAGCCATACAGATAGTATTCGCGCCCGCCGCAAATTCGCAACGGGACCCTTTTTTTGGTCCGCAGCAGAATAGGATCACATGGGTGTTCACACCATGCGATCCGAGTTTGCAGATCGCACTGCGATATGCGAACTGATCTGGGGGTGTCATTAACATTTCACTGACACTCCCAGCAGTTCGCATAGGGCAGTGTGAACTGCCGCCAGGAGGCATGCGATGCGGGAACCCGCCGCGGATTCGTGGCGTTCCCGCATCGCTCCAGTGTGAACCCAGCCTAATAAGCGATCATTTTTCTGATCGCTGTATTAGTGTCACAGGTGACGCTAGTTAGGCAGGTAGGTATTTAGGTTCGCCGCAACTTTTTATAGCGCCAGGGACCCCCATATACTACCGCATAAAGCCCCCTGATTGCCCCCTAGTTAACCCTTTCACCAGTGATCACCATATAACTGTTACAGGTGACGCTGGTTGGTTAGTTATTTTTTTATAGTTTCAGGGCACCCGCCATTTATTACCTAATAAAGGTTTAACCCCCTGATCACCCGGCGGGTGTCATTTGTGACTGTAATAACTGTTAGGGCAGTTAGGGTTAGCCCCCTTTAGTTCTAAGGTACCCCCCTAACCCCCCCAATAAAGGTTTAACCCCGTGATCACCCCCCGTTGCCAGTGTCACTAAGGCTGGGTTCACATTGCAGCGGTTTGAGAACGGATGTGATTCGCACCGCACTGCAGTGCAAATCACATCCGATCTCTGTGCGATTCGAGTTCAGCCATACAGATAGTATGGCTGAATTCGTGTCGCACCCGCCGCACCCGCCGCACCCGCCGCAAACTCGCACGGGACCCTTTTTTTGGTCCGCAGCAGAATCGGATCGCATGGGTGTTCACACCATGCGATCCGAGTTTGCAGATCGCACTGCGATATGCGAACTGATCTGGGGGTGTCATTAACATTTCACTGACACTCCCAGCAGTTCGCATAGGGCAGTGTGAACTGCCGCCGGGAGGCATGCGATGCGGGAACCCGCCGCGGATTCGTGGCGTTCCCGCATCGCTCCAGTGTGAACCCAGCCTAATAAGCGATCGTTTTTCTGATCGCTGTATTAATGTCACAGGTGACGCTAGTTAGGCAGGTAGGTATTTAGGTTCGCCGCAGCTTTTTATAGCGCCAGGGACCCCCATATACTACCGCATAAAGCCCCCTGATTGCCCCCTAGTTAACCCTTTCACCAGTGATCACCATATAACTGTTACAGGTGACGCTGATTGGTTAGTTATTTTTTTATAGTTTCAGGGCACCCGCCATTTATTACCTAGTCTCACTAGTGTACCCCTAAATTTAGGGGTGTCTACTTTCCAAAATGGGGTCATTTGGGGGGCGTTTGTGCCATCTTGGCATTTTATGGCCTTCAAAACTGTAACGCCCTTAGAAAGCCTGAAGGCGGTGCTTGGTTTTCGGGGGCCCCGTACGCAGCTAGGCTCCCAAAAAGTCCCACATATGTGGTATCCCCGTACTCAGGAGAAGCAGCAGAATTTATTTTGGGGTGTCATTTCACATATACCCATGGCATGCGTGAGCAATATATCATTTAGTGACAACTTTGTGAAAATAAAAAATAAAAATAAAAAGTTTGTAATTTTCCCGCAACTTGTGGCAAAATATAAAATATTCCATGGACTCAACATGCCTCTCAGCAAATAGCTTGGGGTGTCTACTTTCTAAAATGGGGTCATTTGTGGGGGTTTTGTGCCATCTTGGCATTTTATGGCCTTCAAAACTGTAATAGGTAGTGAGGAGTGAAGTCAAATATTTACGCCCTTAGAAAACCTGAAGGCGGTTCTTGGCTTTCGGGGCCCCGTACGCGGCTAGGCTCCCAAAAAATCCCACACATGTGGTATCCCCGTACTCAGGAGAAGCAGCAGAATTTATTTTGGGGTGTCATTCCACATATGCCCATAGCATGTGTGAGCAATATATCAATTAGTGACAACTTTGTGTAAAAAAAAAAAAAAAAAAAAAAAAATTTTGTCATTATTCAATCGCTTGAGGCAAAAAAATAAAATATTCAATGGGCTCAACATGCCACTTATCAATTTCCTTAGGGGGTCTACTTTCCAAAATGGGGTCATTTGGGGGGGTTTTGTACTGCCCTGCCATTTTAGCACCTCAAGAAATGAGATAGGCAGTCGTAAACTAAATTCCAGAAAACGTACCTTAGTTTGTAGATGTGACAACTTTTGCGCAAACCAATAAATATACAGTTATTGACTTTTTTTTTTACCAAAGACATGTGGCTGAATACATTTTGGCCTAAATGTATGACTAAAATTGAGTTTATTGGATTTTTCTAATAACAAAAAGTAGAAAATATCATTTTTTTTCAAAATTTGCGGTCTTTTTCCATTTATATCGCAAAAAATAAAAATCGCAGAGGCAATCAAATACCATCAAAAGAAAGCTCTATTTGTGGGAAGAAAAGGACGCAAATTTTGTTTGGGTACAACATTGCATGACCGCGCAATTACCAGTTAAAGCAGCGCAGTGCCAAATTGTAAAAAGACCTCTGGTCATTTACCAGCAAAATGGTCCGGTCTGAAAGTGGTTAAACACACTGCTATAGCCCATGTATAGGAAAAAGATTTGCATATGAAGTGAAGAAAGACTTAAGGTTTGTTTACCTATCCCATACACCACATTAGGATCTCTGCCTTCACTTTTCACAAATTAAATTAAAGTAATACAGTGTGGACATAGACCTACCCTGACCTTTGATTGGATAATCAAGAAACAGCAGCAGAGAGGTTAACCCTATGCTCTCTCCTGTTTGGGTTGTCAGTGTTGTAATGAATCTGCCTAGAGTCCTGCTTTAATATTAGGACATGTTATTGCTATTTTAGGTAACAAAGTATGACCAAGTCTCTATGCTTAAGCACGAAAGTCAGCTCTTCCCTATGGGTTTCATCACAACTGATGTCTTCTACGTCCTCGAAGACGTCCATTGTGATGAAACGAGTAGGGCGGAGCTGATGCTTGTGAAGTCATCACACATTCACAAACCCGGAAGTGGCCCGTCTAAATCCCAGGGCTGAGTGTTTACTGATATGAGCGTTTTTTTTTATGATTGTGAGTATTTTACCATTCTAATAAATCTTGGAGTTTATGGTTTTAAACTATGTTGTCCCCTAACTCAGTAGTATAAGGTTCTGAAATATTTTACTTAAACCCAATTTGGAAAAAGTTATTTCACAAAAGGAAGGAATAGATCCGCTGAGCTGGGATGATAGCACCAACTCAGCAAACAGATTCCTCCCGAAGACACAACAATGGTTAAACGATGGATAATGCTATATATACAAGTGTACAGTATATTCAAATCTGAAGTCACCTCCTATATATACCATATATATATATATATATATATATATATATATATATATATATATATATATATATATATATATATATATATATACATACATATATATATATACATATATATAATGTGTGTGTGTGTATATATATATATATATATATATATATATATATATATAGTGCCTTGCGAAAGTATTCGGCCCCCTTGAACTTTTCAACCTTTTGCCACATTTCAGGCTTCAAACATAAAGATATAACATTTTTATTTTTTGTGAAGAATCACCAACAAGTGGGACACAATTGTGAAGTGAAACGAAATCTATTGGATTTTTGAAACTTTTTTAACTAATAAAAAGTGGGGCGTGCAAAATTATTCGGCCCCCTTGCGTTAATACTTTGTAGAGCCACCTTTTGCTGCGATTACAGCTGCAAGTCGCTTGGGGTATGTCTCTATCAGTTTTGCACATCGAGAGACTGAAATTCTTGCCCATTCTTCCCTGCAAAACAGCTTGAGCTCAGTGAGGTTGGATGGAGAGCGTTTGTGAACAGCAGTTTTCAGCTCTCTCCACAGATTCTCGATTGGATTCAGGTCTGGACTTTGACTTGGCCATTCTAACACCTGGATACGTTTATTTGTGAACCATTCCTTTGTAGATTTTGCTGTATGTTTGGGATCATTGTCTTGTTGGAAGATAAATCTCCGTCCCAGTTTCAGGTCTTTTGCAGACTCCAACAGGTTTTCATCCAGAATGGTCCTGTATTTGGCTGCATCCATCTTCCCCTCAATTTTAACCATCTTCCCTGTCCCTGCTGAAGAAAAGCAGGCCCAAACCATGATGCTGCCACCACCATGTTTGACAGTGGGGATGGTGTGTTGAGCTGTGTTGCTTTTATGCCAAACATATCGTTTTGCATTGTGGGCAAAAAGTTCGATTTTGGTTTCATCTGACCAGAGCACCTTCTTCCACATGTTTGGTGTGTCTCCCAGGTGGCTTGTGGCAAACTTTAGACGAGACTTTTTATGGATATCTTTGAGAAATGTCTTTCTTCTTGCCACTCTTCCATAAATGCCAGATTTGTGCAGTGTACGACTGATTGTTGTCCTATGGACAGACTCTCCCACCTCAGCTGTAGTTCTCTGCAGTTCATCCAGAGTGATCATGGGCCTCTTGGCTGCATCTCTGATCAGTCTTCTCCTTGCCTGAGCTGAAAGTTTAGAGGGACGGCCAGGTCTTGGTAGATTTGCAGTGATCTGATACTCCTTCCATTTCAAAATGATCGCTTGCACAGTGCTCCTTGGGATGTTTAAAGCTTGGGAAATCTTTTTGTATTCAAATCCGGCTTTAAACTTCTCCACAACAGTATTACGGACCTGCCTGGTGTGTTCCTTGGTCTTCATGATGCTCTCTGCACTTTCAACAGAACCCTGAGACTATCACAGAGCAGGTGCATTTATGCAGAGACTTGATTACACACAGGTGGATTCTATTTATCACCATCAGTCATTTAGGACAACATTGGATCATTCAGAGATCCTCGCTGAACTTCTGGAGTGAGTTTGCTGCACTGAAAGTAAAGGGGCCGAATAATTTTGCACGCACCACTTTTCAATTTTTTATTTGCTAAAAAAGTTTAAAATATCCAATAGATTTCGTTCCACTTCACAATTGTGTTCCACTTGTTGGTGATTCTTCACAAAAAATTAAAATTTGATATCTTTATGTTTGAAGCCTAAAATGTGGCAAAAGTTTGAAAAGTTCAAGGGGGCCGAATACTTTCGCAAGGCACTGTATATATATATGTATGTATATGTATGTATTTAGGCTTAATGACAATAGAGTTCACGTTGCAGATCTGTTATTCTTCGCTAGCTAGTTGGAGCGTGTTAACTGTAATCCATTTGGTTGTAGATGAAACAATAGGTTCCGAGTGATGAAGGCCTAAAGCCTCTGAGCACAGAGTTCCAGAAATGCAGAAAAGTGTTTTTGGGTAGAGATGTGTGTGTGTATGGTGTTCTGTATTGGTGGTAGTGAATAGATAATGATTGAGCAGCTTGCTCTCTCACCCATGACCCAAATTGATCTGAGGTCTTCTAGACAGGAACACAGATGGCAGCACTCTGGCAATGGATCCTCTGTCTTGACCTTCTGTAGTAACTTTCTCCACATGTCAGCACCGATGGGCAGGAGCTATAAGTGATGCTAGTAACAGAATGTCTGACAGCGGGTAACAGGTGTAGGCCTCTCAGGCCTCGGGGTGGGAGTAGCATTCCCGAGTGGTAGGCCACGATATTTGTCATACAGAGTGGTCCGTCTTGCGTCAGGCCCAGGAGGAAGAGTGTGTGCACGGGCTTCTCAGCTCCTCAGCTCCTTTTATCATCTCTCCCAGCAATCTCCAGGCCACTGCAAGGGTACCTGGGATTTGTAGTCTTAGGGTACATGGGTGCATAGCAGCAGGTTCAATAAGGTCTACATGCCCCATAACTCACTCTGTTGGCGCACAGATATGAGGTCACTGGCTCCACGAATAATCCGAGACAAACAAAGTTCCGAACACTGAAAGGTAGGAAGCATTCTGGTAACAGTCCATATCGCTACAGTGGAGTTTGTGATCCTTGACTGATGTGAGCCCACACAGGATAATGACAACCGAGTACTGGGCTATGTCTTTCAGTTACAAAGTTACAAACATTTTTTTACTTCTTTTTCAAAGAGTCAAAAAGTTCCGGTAAGCGTTTTTTGGATCTATTGGTGAAGGTGCACTGTTGGTGGAGCTTCTGTCTGGCTTTTTATTCTGATCTGATACATGTGGTTGATTGCTTATGCCCTTGATGGGGTTTTATCTACAAATATTTGGCACCACACCCTTGTAGTCTATTGGTTTTAAACCATTTAACATCAAGGATTGTTATTAATTGTCTATTGATATATAATTTTGATTACTCTCGCAGTGTACTGTGTCGATTTACAAGTCGTGAATGCTGTTGTGATTTATGATTTTAGCGTTGCACTTTTTGATTTGTATCATTGAAACAGTATCCAGCCATTTATTTAATTAAAATTGCACTCACAAGTGTAGAAGCATAAGAATTGGGTAAAAGGACAGTCTCTCATGCACTTTTCGGTGTTGCCGCCATTTCCTTTTTTAAAGTGGACACTGGACTATTTTTTGATTGCTTGGACTTAAAAATATATTTGTATATTGTGAATAATAAGCTCAGAATTTTAATCAATTTATTTATATATAGATACAGTGCCTTGAAAAAGTATTCACACCCCTTGAAATTTACCACATTTTCTCATGTTACAACCAAAAATGTAAATGTCTTTTATTGGGATTTTATGTGATAAACCAACACAAAGTGGCACATAATTGTGCAGTGGAAGGAAAATGATAAATGGTTTTCACATTTTTTTACATATAAATATGTGAAAAGTGTGGCGTGCATTTGTGTTCAGCCCCCCAGAGTCAATACTTTGTAGAACCACCTTTCACTGCAATTCCACTAAATTTTAGTTAGGGGTATCAGAGTAAAGGGAGATGAATACAAATGCATGCCACACTGTATATACAGTACCTTGAAAAAGTATTCATACCCCTTGATATTTTCCACATTTTGTCATGTTACAACCAAAAATGGAAATGTGTTTTATTGGGATTTTATGTGCTAGACCAACACAAAGTGACACATAATTCTGAAGTTATGAAGTAAATTTTTTTTTTTATAAATAAATATGTGTAGGGTGCACTTGTTTTCAGCCCCCCTGAGTCAATACTTTGTAGAACCACTTTTCGCTGCCATTACAGCTGCAAGTCTTTTTGGAGATGTCTCTACCAGCTTTGCACATCTAGAGAGTGACATTTTTGCCCATTCTTCTCAGATTGGATAGAGAGTGCCTGGGAACAGCAATTTTCTTGCCACAGATTCTCAATTGGATTTAGGTCTGGACTTTGACTGTG